>NC_029787.2:89738521-89745526 GCF_000816755.2 Arachis ipaensis | reverse complement strand
GTTTAATTGATCTTGAAATTGTTGGTTCGGATTAAGTTGGGTAGGTTGGTTATTTTGGCCATGATATGGTGGTTGGGGGTAAGTGTTTTGTGTGGCTTGGTATGATCTTTGGTTGGAGTTTTGGTATGTGGAATTGTTATGTTGGTTGTGGTTGTAAGGTTTGTGGTTTTGTGGTTGGGTTTGTTGGTTCTCCCACCCAAAGTTTGGGTGATTTTTCCATCCTGGGTTGTAAGTGTTGGAGTGTGGATCATAAGGTTGCCTTTGTTGGTTTCCTACATAATTGGCCTCTTCCCAATCACCTCCTTCAGTGCTTACTTCCTCTTGATCTTGTGTGTGTATTGCAGCTACTTGCTTTGTTTCTAATTGCCTGGTAAGCTCTACTAGTTGCTTGGCAAACACCTTGTTTTGGGCTAGAATTGTATCAACATGGTTCAGCTCCATGACTCCCTTAGTGTTGTGCCTCTCTGATGCATAGTAGTACTCATTCTCAGCCACTGTCTCAATCACTTCAATGGCTTCTTCCACAGTCTTTTTCCTGTTCAATGAACCTCCTGATGAATGGTCTACAGCCTTCCTTGATTCATAGGAGAGTCCATCATAGAAAATGTGCAATTGCACCCAATCATGGAACATGTCTGGTGGGCATTTCCTTGTTAAATCCTTGAATCTCTCCCATGCCTCGTAGAGAGTTTCATCATCTTGTTGTCTAAACCATATTGTTTGGATGGTTCATTGCTTTGTTATTCTTTTAACCATTCTTGGTTACTTTAAGCTCAAGAAAATGCATAAAACCACTAAAACTAACAGAAAAAATACTAGTGAAACTAGCCTAAGATGCCTTGGCATCAGTTTGGATCCCTCTAAAGCTAGTCTTTCCTTAGGAGTTGACTAGGACTTGAGGAATCAAGTTGATTAGTCCACTTGACTTTCCTTTATTTAGTAAGAGTTAACTAAGTAGGAGTAATGAACAATTCTCATCACAATTGATAAGAATAACTAGGATAGGACATCCAGTTTTCATACCTTGCTAAGAGTTTTATCAGTTATTTGTTTAATTCTCACAATTTACTTTTTCTTGTTCCTTATTCAAAAACTCCAAAAAGATAATCTTCCATAACCAATATTAAATACACCTCCCTGCAATTCCTTGAGAGATGATCCGAGGTCTAAATACTTCGGTTATCAATTTTATTAGGGGTTTGTTACTTGTGACAACAAAAATTTTTGTACGAAAGGATTTTTTGTTGGTTTAGAAACTATACTTTCAACGAAGATTTATTGTTGAATTTCTTTACTAGCAAAAATCCGTTCGTCAGTCCTTTCATAAAGTTAATCTCTTCTAAACCACAACAGTCCACCATATCCGAGTAACTCATGTCCTCTCATCAAGTTGACTCATGGCTTTTGATTGTAGCCAAAGATGAAGCTCTAAGTAATCCACTCCCCTTCGCAATCCTACTCAAAATACCACGAACAAGGTCGGATCTTCCGGATCATAGAGTGCTACTTTTCTGACTCTAACCTTAGCGCCACAGAGACCTCAGTAACCCACGATCAACGAAATTTCATGTCACGTATCCAAAGTTGCCCAGGTACTCTCTTGGAATCCGCAATGCATTCTCTAGCTTTAGTTCAATGCTATCCGGGTCAAAACTCGCACGAAACCCATGTAGAACAAAGATGAATGTCACGGTTCACCCCTAATTTATTGAGTTTGAAGAACGAGAATGCATAAGAGAATAGAATCAAATATATTGAAATAGAAACAGCAATATTATTAATCCATGAGAATTAACAGAGCCCCTAAACCTAATTTAGGAGGTTTAGTTGCTCATAGCTTACAGAAAATAGTAATGTAATTCGAAAATAGTCTGCCAGAAGAAGTACTAACATGCGTGATCTTCTCCTTTAAATACTAATCTAATAACTAGAGATTACAGAAATAAGATAGACTGGACTCTTAGTGCGAAAATCCACTTCTTGGGCCCACTTGGTGAGTGTTTAAGTTGAGCTTTAGGTGAATCCATGTGCTTAGACTCCTCTTGGGGCGTTGGACACCAGGCTTGCTCCCTTTTGGGCATCCAAACGCCAGCTTGATCCTTCTGGGGCATCCAAACGCCAGGCAGAGGGCAGTAGGGCCTTCATTTCCAAAGATAAATATGGATCATTATATATTGCTGGAAAGTCCTGGATGTTAACTTTCCAACGCCATTGAAAGCACATCAATTGGACCTCTGTAGCTCCAGAAATGCTCGTTCGAATGCACGGAGGTCAGAATCTGACGGCATCTGCAGCCCTTCCTCTGTCTTTGAATCAGACTTTTCCAAAACTTGCCAGAATCACCCAAAAATCACTTAAAAACATAAGAAAAACACAAAAACTCAAAGTAGCATCCAAAAAGTGATTTTTGCACAAAAACCTACTAAAACTTAATTAAACTTAACAAAACATAACCAAAACACTATGAAAATAATGCCAGAAAGCGTATAAAATATCCGCTCATCAATTTGTCCATGAATAAGAGTAGTATGGTTTAGAAGACAATGCCAATGCCTACCAACAAAAGAAACAGTGACAAATATAGGTAATTGGATAATGGAATGATTCACTCAAATTGAGGCACAAAGAGGGCAAGACAAGGAAGCTATCAAGGCTAGAATTGTATACTTGTGTAGGGAGATATGGAAGGAGAGAAACAAAGCAACTTTAAACAATGCAGAAGTAAATCCATATTCAGCTATCATAAGAGTGAGAATCACAGAAATAGAATTCAAAAATGCAAATGAGTTAGAAAACACAAAGAAATTAAAGAGATCAAGTCAAATGAGGTATAAAAAAGTTACCTGGAGACCCCCGCCAGGGGTGTGGATGAAAGCGAACGTAGATGCGACATTATTAAAAGACACAACTGAAGGAGCAATTGGAATTATAATAAGGGACAATTTAGGAAGGCTGGTCACAGGAACTGCAGAGAAGATTAGCGCGTCTTCATGCTTGGCTACAGAAGCATTTTGATAAATCCATATTTTACGATGATTTTTTAGTTGAAAAGAGTAGAATTTATCAACTTATCTTGCACTTATTCCTTGAAATTGCATACTTTTGTGAATTTTTTTTAATTGTACTTAATTGTTAAAAACATATTTTTTATGATTTAAATTGTCAAATTTAATTCACTTTTATCCCATTTGATACTTTGATATATTTTCTTGAGTGATCTAAGGTTTAGAAGGTAAGGATGGCTTAGAAAGATGGAGGAAAAGCATGTAAAAGTGGATGATTCATGAAGAAATGAAGTTGTCAAGATCTGCCAATCATGCGTACATGTGGGTCATCGTGCATACGCATCACTCTCTATTCGTACGTACGTGCCTATGGTGAGTACGCATCTCTCTAGTCTCGTGCCTCATTTAAAAATACATGTGACTCGTGATTTCAAGCCCATTTTGGGCCCAATCCAACTCATTTATGTGGATTTGAACCAAGAGTCCAAGGGGGATCAACACACTTTCTACCATAATCATATTTTTGACATTTTTTAGGTTTTGTTTATAGTTTTATTGATAGAAACTCCAACTTCTCTCTAGGTTTCGCTATGTTTAAAATTCAATTTTGCTACTAGTTTTGGATCTTGCTCTTGTCTAATTGTAGTTTTGACACTTATTTTTGTGTTTTTGCACTATAATTCTCTTAGAACTTAGTAGTAGTTGTCTTATTCTATTTTGTTAGTTTATGAACTTGTGAATTCTTGATTTCCATTAATGAAGTTGATGTTTTAAGTTTTATATATGCTTGTTTAAGTTTTTAGTATTAATTTTTTGTATTGGTTAGCTATAATTTTTATTAATTTTTTGCAATTCATCATGTTTTATTTTTATTCATACCAAGTGTTTGATGAAATATTTACTTTAATTATGGAGTAGACTTTTCATCTCTTGCCTTGGGGTTGAAGAATTAGGTAACTTTGAGTTATTAATATCCAAGGTTGCGAAAATCGAACCGGTCAATGAACAGGTAGAATAACCGGTTCAGTAGTTCAGTGGTCTAACCGTGGTTCAATCAGGGTTTAACCGGTTTAATTAAATATAAAATAAAATTATAAAAAATTAATATATCATTTTTAATATTTAAATTCAATAAATTTTCAACTAAATTAACTCAGAATAAATTACATATAACAAAATAAAACTTCAATCATAAAAAATATACCTTTAAATTCTTTAAAAATTCTTATGAAGTACATTATCTCAAAGGAAAAAAAAATCTTGCTGTAGTTATTGGCATCAATGTATAATTTAATTTTTTAAAATCAACAGAATTATTCTAAAAATTTCAACAAGGTACCAGCAACCATTAACAAAAATACTCCAAAAGTAACAAAAAAAAAGATGAAAATCAAATGAAGCAGCAACCATATTTTCTTCAGTTAATTAATAGAGTTACATAGGTAATCCAATTGAAATATTTTTTGCAATTACAATAATCAGAATTTAATCTATCCAACCATCAGAATTCAAAATATAAAAACAGCAAATCATAATCATTATAATTAACAAAATAAAAAAAAAAACAAATTGAACTACCGATCGAATAACTCAAGAAAGAGGGATAGCAACATAATCGAACTGTGTAATTTTCTATGGCGGCAGAGTGAAACGGCAAAGAGTCCACGGCGGCAGAAAGTAACGCTCGAACTGCACTGTGAGCTCGATAGAAAAAGGGCAAAGATGGGCAAAAATGCCGATGATAGAGACGAGTTCAGGAAGGCCGACGATGACAATGACAGAAGTGGCTTGACGACACGACGAGGACAGAAACAGTGACGAGAACAACAGCTCCCAGTAGATCTGGCGATACGAGAATGGATCCAGGAGGAAAAGAGGGGCGGCCAACGATGACGAGGACAGAGGCAAGCTTGGCGACACCACGAGGACAGAGAAGCTGAGAAGGTGACGCTATTGTTGGTGGTGGCGGCGTGGAACTCAGAGGGAGAGAGAAAGGGGTATTAGGGTTTTCTTCTGAGAGAAAGGGGGTAGCTGGGCTTTTATATGGGGGGTTTATTTTTTTTTAAACCTTTAAAACCGTCAAAAAATCGACTGGTTTTACCGGTTCACCGGTTAACCACCGGTTCGGCTGATTTTTTCACCGATTTTTTTGCCAGGCAGTTTCTAGGCTTACCCGGACCGGCTAGCTGACCGGTTCCCGGTTAATCCAGTTGAACCGGCTGGTCTGGTTCGGTTTTTATAACCATGTTAATATCCAATATTGATTGGTAGTTTAGAGTTTTTAGTTGGTTTTGTTTCTATTAACGCTAATCTTTTACTAAACTCAATTAGTAAATTGGTTAGGATTTACGAATTAAGATCAATTATGTCAAGTTGACTTTCCTAAATGTGTAGAGGTTGAATAAGTGGGATTAACTCTTCATAATTGCCATGTTTGTGGTTAATAACAAGGACAGAAACCCTTGACTCTCAATCCTAGCCAATACCCTTTAACTATTTGAATTTCAATCCTTTACTAGCTCAATTCCCTAATCATTTCTAGTTTAATTTAGTTGTCTTTTAGTATAGTTGTTACTTTGATTATTGCTCTTTACTCATGCCTGCTTGGTCATTCACTTACTTGCTTATTGATTAGTTTCTTGCAATTTACTTGTTATTTACTCCTTAGTTCCTAGTCTCTTTAATTTTTGTAATTGCACTTGAACCCTTCCCCCCCGAATTCATAGCCAATGACGTGCACACTATTACAATTCCACGGAAGAACGACCTGGGATTAAACTCTCGATAATTTTTTTGGAATTTGTGACATTTTACTAAACTTTGATAGTGTTAGTTGCCAATTTAGGACTATATCTATGACGAATCTTGTGTTTTTTAAACTTGTGAAATTCTAAACCGGTAGCTAGCGTTCGTTCACATGTGCTATTAGAAGTGCATTAATCCTAGCAAGGAATTTACACATTGAGTAGATTATTATTGAATCAGACAGTCTTACCTTGATACAAGCTCTGAAATCGAATGACAGTATTAGAGAAGTAGAACCAATCCTCCAAGACAACTTTTGGTTGGCAGCGAAAATTCCAAAATGTGGATTTACTTGGATCCCTAGAGAATGTAATTCGCTGGCTCATATGGTTGCAAAAAAGTATTAGGTGCCAGAGCTGGAACCAGACTGGAGTTCAAACACCCAGGGAGAGCTCCAGTAGATCTTGATCATCAAATCACAAATGGCGACCAAAATGCAGGAGACAGGAATCAAACTCGAAAGAAGGGAGGGGAAGGGTGATTAATTAAGTCTCGATCTTGAAGGGGATGGAGGGTGAGGTATCGCTGTAACTTTCTTCAAGAAGTGGGTGGCAACTAGTTGAACTTCTCGTTCATGGGAGAGGTCAGACAATTAGATGTCATCCTTTCATTATTAGCTTGCAAATTTACAACCATTTCCAATAACTTTACATTAGTTGGCAGAGGTTGGTCTACCATGAGTCAATCTTTTCGTAGAAGATGAATTATTCTTCTTGTCTCCTATGGTAGGTGCCAAAATATTCTTCCATTGGTAAACTTCTTGAGATATAACTTATCTTGGATAAAATTGAACTTGCTTCTTCTTCAACATATAATATATACTTCGGTAAAAAAGAGCACAAAGTGTGAGTACCTAAAAAAACACTCCAACACTCAAGTCAGCAAAAATAAAATGTTAACTTCATGAAATATTTTAAAATCAAGAATTTGCCTTTATCTTCTTGCAACTTCTCTATTTGTATTAACTTACTAGTGAACATATAACTATTTTCTTCAAATCTTCGATTATAGAGTTATAAATAAATAATTATAATGAAAATGAAATGTTTACATTTTGTCCGAACTATAACATAAATATGGTCATTGTTTTCGAGTTATTAATTTAATTTGGTTGTGACCGAATTATAATAATTGGATTAACTGTATTTTAAAAAATTTGATCAATTAAAATAATTATTTATCTTTATAAATCTAA
>NC_029787.2:89734137-89738359 GCF_000816755.2 Arachis ipaensis | reverse complement strand
TTGGGTTTTGGGTTAATATTTTTTTTGGGTATTAAAACGGAAAAAAATCTAAGAAAAAAGAAACCTAAATAAAAATTAAATGGAGGTAAGGTAACCTCTCTTAGAAATAGATTTTTTTAATTATTAAAAAAAATTGAGAATGTAAAATGTAATTTTTAATTCTTTATTATTCTCTTTTTCATATTTATTTTTGATCTTACTTATAAAATTAGAGTTAATAGTCAAAATCGTCCCTGAAAAATACCTCGATCTTCATTTTCATCCCCGAAAGATAAAATTAATCAAAATAGTCCTTGAAAGATAATCGAGTTATTCACGTTCGTCCTTCCATCATCTCCCTCGCTGACTTGGCTAACGTTGGCTGATGTGTGACGTTAACTACTACCGTGGCAGTCACCTAGGTGTCCCCTACTATTGCTGATAATGTAACTATGCTGAAACAGTTCAAATCAGTCTCTTAGTGTTTGAACCCTAATCTTCAATTCAATGATAAATAAGTTGCATTCAACAATCAGAGGGCCATATACTTTAGTTGGAAGAATTCCACCTTCCTTGGAAAATCTTTCATCATTGGAGACTCTGTCCCTTGCATACAATCATCTTGAAGGAAATATACCTCATGTTATGGGTAGGTTATCCAATTTGAATTCTATTTTTCTTGGTTCAAATAATTTGTCAGGCATGATTCCTCCTTCACTTTACAACCTTTTCGATATTCGAGATTTTGATTTAGGAAAAAATCAATTAGTGGGTACTCTTCCTTCAAATATAGATCATGCTTTCCAATTCTCCAGCAGTTTACTATTCCATTGATCCAATTTACCGAAATTTTTCCATCTTCAATATCCAACCTGTCTCAGTTGCAAGTGTTTGATATAGGAGTGAATAGTTTTAGAGGACCAATTCCTCTTACTTTGGGAATTGGCTTGAACAAGCTTCAGCAACTTATAATGGGCTATAACAATTTTGGGAGTGGACAAGCTATACCTGAAACTGTAGGTCGATCTCGGACGAGATCTTCTGTACTGGTCGGAGATGACGTGTCCGGCTGGTGGGTGGCGGTCGGAGCTGTCGTGTCCGACTTACGGGACTGGCTGCACTGCTGATCCTTCGTCACCGGAGGGTGGGGGGTACCTGCAAGAGACTCCGATGCTTAAGTTAGCATGGGTATTAAATAGGTTTTTAGTAGAATCAGAGTATGAGTTATACCTGGGTGCTCCAGTGTATTTATAATGGTTGTAGAGTGACCTTTTTAGATAAGATAAGTTAGTTATCTTATCTTATCTTATCTTTGAGTTGAGGTCAGCTTATCTTTTAGGGGAACCGCCCTTATCTCTATAGGCTTGGACTGCCTTTGGATTTGGGTCGTGTTCCTCTTATATGGGCCCCTTACTGGGCTTTCCTGTCGATTCGACCGACCTCTTTGAGAAGAGGTCGGATAGCCTGACCTGAAGAGGTCGGTCACTTTATTACTGAACATCCCGGATCGGATAGTTCGACCCAGGGTATGAACAGTGCCCCTGCTTGAGCTCGGTCTTCTGCTTTGAGGTCAAATCTTTGACTTCGATCTTTCTCTAGTGAAGCCAAACTCGAGCATTTTGTCGATTCCTTTCTTTGTAGAGCCTTTTTTGAATGTGGAACGTTTTCCTCTAAAAGCGCGCACTTTTTATATCAGCGCTTTGTTCTTGGGAACGTGTGAGGGTTTAATACCTTCATTAATTGGTATTAATTGCCCCATTTTCCTTGGCTTTTATTTTGAATTTTGCAATCAGAAACGGTTTATCTCCTTCATTTTTCTTTGTAACTTCTCCCTTCGTTCTCTCGCTATCTGTTTTTTGCCTATAGCTTGCCTTTTCTTGCGTTGCAGCGTCATTCAGCGATCCAGCGATTCAGTCTTTCCATCTTCAACTCTTCTGAAGCTTTCATCTTTTTTTCAGGTTGGTTCTATTTACAGTTTCTTCACTTTTTTCGTTGCTTTGTCTTTGGTTTTCTTTGATATTTGACTGCATGTCGAAAAAAGCTTGAACCTTTTTATGATCTTGTGTTTCCTTGTCGTTGTAATGTGTTTTTTTTGTAATGTGTTTGCATGTTCTACTGTCACTTCTGGCTGTTTTTTTGAAAAAACTGTATCTTGCTCACAATTTCAAAAGATTGCCCCTTGACTTCTGCTCTGTTTTGGTGGCTTTCCTTGTTGCTGTACCTTTGTAGGAGATAACGATACCCATAATTTAATTTTTGCCTTTTGTTCGGAGTGCGTTTTCTTGACTTCCTCTTGATGCTTTTGTTGCTTGTTAGTTCTGTTTGAGACTGTGAATTTTGGGAGATAATTATTTTGATGATTTTTGATTTGTATCTCGTGGCTTTTCTTCTCGGAGTGTTATCTTCCTATCAGGACATGTAGAGATGTAAACTTGTAGGTTTCCTTGAGTCCTCGCTCCCTAACTTGCCCCCAAAAGGATGCCACTGGATCTTTAGTGTGGGTCCCGGGGGTTTCCTTTTGTTTGTATTGCTCCGTGTCGCGCTTGTCCGAGCTGTTCTGAGATGTTTTGTTTTTTATCCGAGATGTTTTTGGGTTAGTGATGTGGGCGAAAATTGGTGAATTAAGAATGATTATAAAATATGCGTTGCAAGTATAGTTCTCAACCAACCAGAAATCCGCTTATCAATTTAGAAGGGTGATGAGTATTTTGGTGAAAAATGAATTTCTCCCAAAACACACAAATCTAACCGGCAAGTGCACCGGGTCGCATCAAGTAATAATAACTCACGGGAGTGAGGTCGATCCCACAGAGATTGAAGGATTGAGCAATTTTAGCTTAGTGGTTAATTTAGTCAAGCGAATCAAGATTTGGTTGAGTGATTTGTGATTTGCAGAATTTAAATTGCATTGAAAGTAAAGAGAATTGGTAATTGACATGAAATTAAAGAGAACAGGAAATAAATTGCTGAATCTTAAAGAACAAGAAATTAAATGGCAGAAACTTAGAGTGCAAGAAATGTAAATTGCGAAAACTTAAAGTGCAAGAAATGTAAATGACTTGAATTGTAAAGGGGATTGGGACTTGGATTTGCAGAATTTAAACAAGGAAAAGTAAATTGCATCAAACAGAAAAGTAAAAGAGTGTTTGGGTTGAATCGGATTTGAAGCAAAACAAGTAAATGAACGTGAAAAGCAAAAACAGAATGTAAATTGGAATTTCAGATCTCAGGGGTCCAGAGACTAGAAAACCAGGTCTAGATCTCACTACCTTCCTTGATCCAATAAGAACAATTGCAAAGGAAAAGTAAATTGCAAAGAAAGTAGATGAAGAACAATTAACCGAAACTGAAATTCAATTAAGCAGTAAATAAACAGAGAGATCCAAGGATGAGATTGAAACAGAATTTCTTCAATTCTTCAACCCAAGATCCAAGACAATTGTAATTGAAATTGAAAGCAATAAAGCTAAGAGGAAGAGAAGTGAATTCTCCTTCCCCAAGACTAAGAAATTAAAGATCACTCAATATCCAAAGCTCTCCGAAAACTATTATGAAAATTCAAAGGGAAAGCTCCCCGAAGAACTTGAATTCTATCCTATTTATACACTTTCTTCAAATGATCTTCAAGCCTTGAGTTGGGCCTTTGCTCTTGGTAGAATTGGGTTGAAAGAGGCCTTGGTTGATTGCTCTTGAAGTTTGGAGAAGAACCAAAGTGAACCAATTGAACCGGGTTAGAGTTTTGCAAAAGTTGGACCAAAAGTTGGAGCAAAAGTTAGGGTCTAACTTTTGGTCCAACTTTTTATATCAAAGTTAACCCAAGTCACCGAGTGTTGATGCACTCCTAAGAGCTTACTAATCCAAGCAGATCCTAGTACAAAGACACCACAGGCATATATTTTAAAGTTCAAGCTATTGGTGTCCAGCTTTGTTTCTTTTTGTTTCCTTTTGTTCTGCCACTTTTTGGCTATCTCTTTTCTTTCTTTCTTTTTGTTTTTCTTTCTAACCAAGGAATTTTTTTTTTTAATTGAGATTCATAGAAAGTAGGCCACTATTTACTTAGAGTGAGATATCCTAGCTCTTTATTCACTAAAAGTGAGCTATTATACAACCACACACATACCACCACTTACTTTTATTCTACTTCTATCTAACAGAGACCATCTTACTTCATATTCAAACGTTTCTTTTATTTAACTTAAAGATGCAGGGGACAACACATGCTTCTTGTCAAGTGAAAGTAAGC
>NC_029787.2:89733329-89733892 GCF_000816755.2 Arachis ipaensis | reverse complement strand
ACTGTGCCCAGAATTGATCTTTTCATCAACTCATACCATCCTTTTGCTTCCGGGGTGAGGTTACATCTCTTCAGGTACTTATATCTATTCTTGCCATCTCCTTCCCACTCTGAGTTCTCCATACAAATGTCTCTCGCAATCTCATCATAATCCTGATCCTCATTCCATCTTTGTTGGTATCCCGGTTCACTAAAGCGGACTGACTTTAGTTTCAAGACTTTCTTGATTGCATCCGGGCTAAAGTCTACTTCCACCCCCGCACATAGCTCTTGTACGTTGGGGGCTCACGCATGTCAAGCCTTGGGATATTTGCATAGAACTCTCTTATGATATTGGCATTGATTCGGGTGGCTGGTGATGCAAGTTCCTCCTACCTCCTCTTCCGAATTTTGTCCTTCATTTCTTGACATCCATCATCCGGCAACAAGAATGGAATTTCAGGATAGATTCTTTTCTCGTTCATCCATTGAATTTGCATTTGATGAAACCAAGACTTGAATCTTCGTTGGTCATATTCATGTGTGTCTTCCTCCACCATGGGATCTTTCCCTTTTCTTCGTTTG
>NC_029787.2:89732488-89733301 GCF_000816755.2 Arachis ipaensis | reverse complement strand
ATTGATGCATGAGTTTCTACTTTTCATGAAGCTATGTGGACACCAAACTTAGTGTTTGGCCATGTGCTTTGTCAAGATACTCCAAACATGCAAAATGGAATTATTTGTAACATTGGTTTAGTGTGCTTGAAGGCACACCAAACTTAGCATATGTTTCAAAATAGTGCATGCAGTCAATGGATATGTTCATGAAAAGAGAAAAGAATTCATGCTCAATTGATCATAACTTATTGAATTTAAAATGACATGAATCTTAAAGCATGGGTTGCCTCCCATGGAGTGCTCTTTTATTGTCATTAGCTTGACAAAGAGAGCTTTCTTTTATGGTGGTTGGTGCTTGTAGGGTCTCAATTTGTCTCCTCTGACCGTGATCCTCTTCTTTGTTTTCTGGTGTTCAATTTCAGCATGCTCTAATGAGAGTATGCTGCTGACAGTGTAGTAGTCCTCGGTTTGTTGATTTGCCCCCAGCTGTTGATATATTAGTTGCACTTTGTCACCTTTGGAAAGCCCCTCTGTTGGAATCTTTCTGTTCTTCCAACCCCTTTTTGCTTTGTTTCTGCGTTTCATCTTTCCTTTTGTTGTTCTTTCTTTTCTGGCCATAGGTTTTCCTTGGGGACCTCTCTTTTCAGTGGCCAATACTCTAATATCCTCTTGGGCTTTTTCATCAGTCTGCACAATTCTTAGCATTGGGATGTTGCTGTGACTTTCCTGGTCATTTTTCATATAGTCTTTCTTCTCCTTGCTAAATTGTGCCTCTAGTAATACCTTCAGAGTGACACTCTGGTCATGCATCCTGAGAGTTAATTCCCCTTC
>NC_029787.2:89731409-89732113 GCF_000816755.2 Arachis ipaensis | reverse complement strand
GTGGTTGATGGTTGGCTAGTGTTAACTGCTGCAACTTGGAGACTATCAATCCTCTTGGCCATTTGCTCAAATTGTTGTTGAATTTGCTGCTGCATTATCTTGTTCTGAGCCAAGATTGAATCCACTCCTTCTAGCTCCATTACTCCTCTTCTTTGTGATGGTTGGCGGCCTCTTTGATGAGCAAAGAAATATTGGTTGTTGAATACCATATTAATGAGCTCTTGAGCCTCCTCTGCAGTTTTCATGAGTTGCAAGGAACCTCCAGCTGAATGATCCAAAGCTTCCTGGGATTTCAGTGTTAAACCTTCATAGAAGTTCTGCAGCTTCTCCCACTCATTAAACATGGTAGGAGGACATTTCCTGATTAGAGCCTTGTACCTCTCCCATGCCTCATAGATGGGTTCAGCCTCCATTTGTGTAAATGTTTGTACCTCAGCCTTCAACCTTATAATCTTCTGAGGTGGATAAAACTTGGCAAGAAACTTGGTTACCTCAGCTTTCAACCTTATAATCCTCTGAGGTGGGTAAAACTTGGCAAGAAACTTGGTTACCAAATCATCCCAGTTGTTGATGCTGTCCCTTGGAAAAGATTCCAACCATTGAGTGGCCTTGTCCCTGAGAGAAAATGGGAATAGCATCAGCTTGTAACTGTCAGGAGGCACACCATTAGTTTTGACAGTGTTGCATATCCTCAAGAAAGTGGA
>NC_029787.2:89725721-89730622 GCF_000816755.2 Arachis ipaensis | reverse complement strand
ATTTCAGTGTTAAGCCTTCATAGAAGTTCTGTAGCTTCTCCCACTCATTAAACATGGTAGGGGGACATTTCCTGATTAGAGCCTTGTACCTCTCCCATGCCTCATAGATGGGTTCAGCCTCCATTTGTGTAAATGTTTGTACCTCAGCCTTCAACCTTATAATCCTCTGAGGTGGATAAAACTTGGTAAGAAACTTGGTTATCAAATCATCCCAGTTGTTGATGCTGTCCCTTGGAAAAGATTCCAACCATTGAGTGGCCTTGTCCCTGAGAGAAAATGGGAATAGCATCAGTTTGTAACTGTCAGGGGGCACTCCATTAGTTTTGACAGTGTTGCATATCCTCAAGAAAGTGGATAAGTGTTGGTGCGGGTCTTCAAGTGGTCCTCCACCAAAAGAGCAATTGTTCTGAACCAAAGTGATGAGTTGTGGCTTGAGTTCAAAATTGTTAGCATTGACATTTGGAGCTAAGATGCTGCTTCCACAATGTCTAGGATTTGCAAAGGTGTAGGAGGCCAAAACTCTCCTCTGGGGTGGGTTGTCATTGTTGTTGTCTGCTCCACCTGGTGGATTGGTTGAATGTTCCTCCATCTCTTGATATTCCTCGTCTGATTCCTCTTCTCCAACAATATTTTTCCCTCTTTCAGCTCTTCTTAACCTCCTGGGAGTTCTTTTGTCTTGTTCATGAAAATTGGGTATGGTTCTTCTTGTGCCTGACATGCAAGCAGAGCATGAGAAATGCACAAAATCAGTGACACTTCAATCTACTGTTATATTGAAGTGTTAGTTAGTTTAAACAAAAAATCAAACAGTTAGTGGGTTAATCAAAAATTAAAGAAAAAGTGCTTGATCTAGATCACCACCTCACTTAATCATTGTCAATCTAATCAATCCCCGACAACGGCGCCAAAAACTTGATGAGTATTTTGGTGAAAAATAAATTTCTCCCAAAACACACAAATCTAACCGGTAAGTGCACCGGGTCGCATCAAGTAATAATAACTCACGGGAGTGAGGTCGATCCCACAGAGATTGAAGGATTGAGCAATTTTAGCTTAGTGGTTAATTTAGTCAAGCGAATCAAGATTTGGTTGAGTGATTTGTGATTTGTAGAATTTAAATTGCATTGAAAGTAAAGAGAATTGGTAATTGACATGAAATTAAAGAGAACAGGAAATAAATTGCTGAATCTTAAAGAACAAGAAATTAAATGGCAGAAACTTAGAGTGCAAGAAATGTAAATTGCGGAATCTTAAAGTGCAAGAAATGTAAATGACTTGAATTATAAAGGGGATTGGGACTTGGATTTGCAGAATTTAAACAAGGAAAAGTAAATTGCATCAAACAGAAAAGTAAAAGAGTGTTTGGGTTGAATCGGATTTGAAGCAAAACAAGTAAATGAACGTGAAAAGCAAAAACAGAATGTAAATTGGAATTTCAGATCTCAGGGGTCCAGAGACTAGAAAACCAGGTCTAGATCTCACTACCTTCCTTGATCCAACAAGAACAATTGCAAGGGAAAAGTAAATTGCAAAGAAAGTAGATGAAGAACAATTAACTCAAATGATCTTCAAGCCTTGAGTTGGGCCTTTGCTCTTGGTAGAATTGGGTTGAAAGAGGCCTTGGTTGATTGCTCTTGAAGTTTGGAGAAGAACCAAAGTGAACCAATTGAACCGGGTTGGAGTTTTGCAAAAGTTGGACCAAAAGTTGGAGCAAAAGTTAGGGTCTAACTTTTGGTCCAACTTTTCATATCAGCCAACACAACTTGCTGATACTCACGTTGGTGCCAAAGTTAGGGGTCTAACTTTGGCCCCAACGTTGGCTTTACCTTGTGCACTTGTGGCGCCAACGTTAGCCACCAAGTTAGGGGCTAACGTTGGCACAAACTTTTGCTCCTCCCCTTGTGATTTTCATGTGCCAACGTTAGCCACCAAGTTAGGGGCTAACGTTGGCGCAAACTTTTGGTGCCCAGGGAGATTTTCTTCATGCCAACGTTAGCCTCAAAGTTAGGGGCTAACGTTGGCGCAAACTTTTGGTGCCCAGGGGTGATTTTCATGTGCCAACGTTAGCCTCAAAGTTAGGGGCTAACATTGGCGCAAACTTTTGGTACCCAGGGAGTGATTTTCAAGTTCCAACGTTAGCCCAAAAGTTAGGGGCTAACTTTTCACTCAAAAGTTTGTGCAAAAGTTTGAGGCTAACTTTAGGTCCAGCTTTTTGCTTCCTGGTTCAATTTCACTTATTCCATTGTCTTCTCTTTACTCCTAGCTATTCCTTCTTGCTTCAACCTTTCTCCAAGCTTTCTTCACCTATCATTAATCAACCAAACACATCAAAGCTATGCTTAAAATCATGAGATATTTATTCTTTCATAATATGTGACAATTATAGTATAAAACCTCATGAAATAGCATGAATTCATACATGGTTGATTCAATCAAGGGAAACATGAAAATCTACTCAATTAGCTTGCTTATGGTTCAAGAAAGTGCATAATTCTAATGAAAACAAAAGAAAAAGACTAGTTAAAATAGGCTAGGATGACTTGTCATCAAAGGGTGTCACAGAAATTAAAATTAAAATAATGGGAGTATGAATCCCAGGTCGTCTCCCAACGAGTTATAGAAAAGAGTGCTATTTTATTAATCAGATATTTTCAAAAAGGGCTGAATTGAATGGCAGAAAATTAAATTAGAGAATTTATATAAATTTAAATAAAAGCCTTGACTGGGAGTTGATTAGCTGGAAGCCCTATTCTTGTTTGAGTACTCTCAAGATTAATTGACAATTGAGGGTTATTATGTTTAGTTGTCCCTTAATAAGTAAGGGAAAGTCAAACAAGCTGGAATACTGTTTCTATCCACAAGTTCCGATCCGCTCTTGGGAGGATTGGTGTTAGTGACTAGAGAGCAATCCAACAATAAACTCAATTACAATCTTTCTCTTGAGCATTCCAACTCAAGGGTTCCTTTCAATCGACTCCCCATCAAGTTAGGGAACTACTCGCTCATTGTAAATGTAAAATTCATAACATAAGAAAGGGAATTAAAGAAAGACATGATAAATAATGATCAAAAGATTAATTGAAAATAAAAGTAATTCTTGTATTAATAAATGCTAAAATAATCCAATAGTAAAATTACGTAAATTAGGGAACAGGGAAGAGTAAGAGACAAGTAAAAAGAACAAACTAGAATGTCGAAGTCTTGATGAGGCAATAACTCTTCTCAATATCCCAATGCAAAAACAATGAAAATAACAAATCCTAAAAACTATGAATGTGTGGAGAGAAAACCTAGAGGAGAGGAAAACTAGATCTAAAAACTTAAAACTATGCAGAATGAATGTTGTTGTTGGTTTCTGCATGTTCTCTGGCTCTAGTCTGCTTTTCTGGGCCGAAAACTGGGTCAAAATAAGGCCCAAAATCGCCCCCAGCGATCCTGCAGATTATGCAGATCGCGTATGTCACGCGAACACGTCATTCAGGCGGACGCGTCATTCGGCGTTTCGCTTCTCCACGCGGGCGCGTCGTCCACGCCTCCACGTCGCTTGTGCTATTCCATGCCGCGCGGTCGCGTCATCCATGCGGCTACGTCACTGCGATTTCCTCTCTTTCGCGCGGTCGCGTCATCCATGCGGCCGCGTCACTTCTCGCTGGTCATCTCCTCTATTCCTTGTGTTCCTTCCATTTTTGCAAGCTTCCTCTCCAATCTCCAACTCATTCATGCCCTATGAAGCCTGAAACACTTAACACACAGATCACGACATCGAATGGAATAAAGAAAAAATAAAATACATAATTAAAAGTCTCTAGGAAGCAAGTTTTGAATCATGCAATAACTTTAGGAAGGAATTATAAATGCATGCTTATTTAATGAATAAGTGGGTAAAGATCATGATAAAACCACATAATTAAACACAATATAAACCATAAAATAGTGATTTATCAACTTCCCCACACTTAAATATTAGCATGTCCTCATGCTTAGTTGAAGGAGATAAAATGAATGAGTAAGAACATGTAAAACCCATGCAATGCAATGCAACCTATATATGCGAATGCAACTATATGATTCTTGTCCACTTGATCTAAAGTAAATAAGCTCTTCAAAATAATTACAAATCAAATTCCAATAACTCAATTCTTATAAAGCAAGAGCAGATAAAAATGCAAGAAGATAGCTCATGAAAGCAGGGAACATAGAAATTCAAGCATGGAACCCTCACTGATGATGTATGTACACTCTATTTAGGGTAAACAAGATATAAAATGGTGTAATGATCGGAATTTGCCTTTTTGTTAATATATAGGGTTTAACTTAGAAACCAATCAAATTCTATCTTAACATACACAATAAATTCATACCTTTTAACACCTTCGTTTTCTATTATTCCCTTACTCAGTACTATTATATTACTCTTAAACCTATGGATGAGTACACTTTGACATTCTTAATTTTTAGATACACGTAACTATTCGATACAATAAAAATACAAAGATACAAATACTTTTTTTTTAAAGGTGTTTATTTATTCCCCTGTTTTAGTGGGGTTACGATTCAGTTCGTAAGTTTCTAGTTACGTACATACTATTTTAATTTTATTTTCCAACTTTGTACTCATACCTTACACTTTCCTTTAAAGACCCATCGATCCATACTTAAAATTTTCAATATATCTTATATATATCCAAGACAATTTCGAACCCAATTAATTTCTAAGTTAAATATTCGAATGAATCGGTATATATATAGGAATGGGAAGGGAACCGGGATAATGTTGGAACTTTTCTGGAGTACTACAAACGTAACCATATAATTTACAACAACTAACCAATCCTCTTCTTGCTTTTAATCTCTCGTACTAATCTCTTCCTATCTCACTACTGGGATATGTGATCTCTCTG
>NC_029787.2:89698820-89718880 GCF_000816755.2 Arachis ipaensis | reverse complement strand
ACCACATAATTAAACACAATATAAACCATAAAATAGTGATTTATCAACTTCCCCACACTTAAATATTAGCATGTCCTCATGCTTAGTTGAAGGAGATAAAATGAATGAGTAAGAACATGTAAGCAATGCACAATGCAATGCAACCTATATATGCGAATGCAACTATATGATTCTTGTCCACTTGATCTAAAGTAAATAAGCTCTTCAAAAAAATCAAATTAATTCCACTAACCCAATTCTTATACAGCAAGAACAGATAAAAATGCAAGAAGATAGCTCATGAAAGCAGGGAACATAGAAATTCAAGCATGGAACCCTCACTGATGATGTATGTACACTCTAGTCTCTCTAGTGTATAGGGTCATCACTCTATCCTTCTCTAATCATGCTCTCTAATTTTCGTTCTTCTCCTAACCAATCAACAACATTTAATATACCAATGCAAACATCATGAGGTCTTTTCAAGGTTGTAATAGGGCCAAGGGAAGGGTAAGGATATATATATGGCTAAGTAAGCTTATAAATTGAATCTTTAATTAACCCAAGCTTTAACAGAACCTATATATATTCTATATAACTTTTAAAATTCATACCTAGCTACCCAGAAATTTCCTTTCACATTCCATACTCATGTTTCAACCTTTTATTTTAATTTTATCATACATGCATTGATCTTTGAATGCTTGACTTAGCATTGGGGTGATTTTGTCCCCTTATTTATTTGTGGAAATTTTTTTTTCATAAACATAGAAACATAAAAATAACATAGCTTATCAATGCACATAGATTTTTAATTCTTACAGTTTCACATGAGTAGGTATCCAAATTCTCATTATATTATCATGACTCATTCCCTTATTATCTTTTGCTTCCACAATTTTCCATACTTAAATAACACATACAATTCTATCTTAAACTAACCAAAGATTCAATTTGGGATATATAATTGTTTTTCCGTTTAAGGCTAGTAATGTGGTAAAATATAGAACAAATGGGATTTAAAGGCTCAAAGTAGCTAACAAAGGTAATTGAAAGGGTAGGCTTAATTTGGATAAGTAAGCTGAACAAATGATGGCCTTAATCATATGCAAACATATAAATATAATAAACATTGGACATATAGGATGAAACAAAATATAGATTACAATCATAGAGAAGTAAATACACAAGAATAAAATAATTATGGTAAAATAATGTAACCATTCGTAAAGGCTCAAATCTCACAGGTTGTGTGTTCTTTAGCTCAAAAATCATGTTCCAAATACAACTTCAAGCAAATTTAACATAAAAGAAGTAATTAAAATTAGGGAAATTTTGTTCCAACGATAGGGTCTTAGAAGAAACTTATTGTCTTTTTAATCAAGCAGAACATGCATGCAACTAAATATCCTATTCTACAAAAGAAAAACTAACTAAATATCCTAATTTATTGGTGCTAGGAAAGAGAAATTACCTCCGGAAGTCAGGTACTGACCGACCTCCCCACACTTAAGGCTTTGCACTGTCCTCGGTGCCATCCGTCAAGAACAAAGGTAGGCTGGTAGCAATATCTCCACAGTCGGGACCATCATGGCTCCTTGTGCTGGTAAAAGAAGTGGAGTCCGGGGTGTCCGAGTCCTTGAATTTTCCCATGATCAGCTCCTTGAGGTATGTGAATTGGCGCTTGTTACGGCGCTCTCTCATCTTAGCTTTCTGTTCCTGCCGATCCAATCTTGCAAGTATCTGCTGGAGCAGTTGGTCAGTAGTGGGTGATTGTGCTGTTGAAGAAGGAATATCTTCAACTGGTTCAATGGGCTGGCTAATAGTGGCTGCTGGAAGTCTAAGGTACTTCCCGTTGGGGACAAACTGATCATCCCGTGGAAGCATGGCTTTGGTGTCCCCAGCTCTGTAGGAGACTCCGGCTGCTGAGACAAGATCTGAGACCAGGGCGGGAAAAGGTAAGTTGCCCGTGATTTGTACGTGTCCCATGGCATTCCAGATATGTCTTGGTAGATTCAGAGGTTGGTCTGTAAGGATGCATCATAGTAGAACGGCCATGTCCGCAGTGAAGGAGGACTCGTGAGTGCTCAGAAAGACGTAATGGGACATAATCTGTGCCCATACGCGAGCCTCCAAGGTAAGTGCTGAAGCTGAAATTCCCTTAGGGCGGGTACGATGGTATCCGTAGATCCATCTGCTGCCAGGTAGTGCGATAACTCTGAGAACGGCGTCCCAGTCAAATTGGTACATCTGGTGCTTGAGTGCGGCTTCTTGAAAGGCATCCAATCCTTCTGGAATAGGGGGAAAGCTTAGAACTTTTTGAATGGTCTCTTCTGTAATAGGGACTTGTTTCTGATGGACATAGACAGACTGCAGGGTTGGCAGGTGGAAGTTGGAGTAGAACTCAACTACCCAAGAAAGATTGACCTGCCTTGGCTGTCTCTGTAGGAAACCCCATTGTCTTCGGGCAATTTGTGGCTCAACAAAGGTAGCAATATTGGGCGGGAGGAGAAGAAGGTATTCATTGTTGTAACTTCTTTCAGCCAGGATGGGGAACATCTGCTCACAGTAGCGATCAGGGAATCGCGCAGTGTCCTTTGCTGGGAAGGCTTTTTCTTTATCATCAACCTTTATGATCCTCTTAATCTTCTTTGTTGAGGGCTTTACCACAGTTGAAGAGGGTTCTGCCACTAATGCTCTTTTTGTACCTCTTCTTGCTGATTGTTTGGGGGTAGCTTTCTCCTTTCCTTTCTTGGTGGCCATCCTGAAAAAGGGAAGATGAAGTAACTTAAATTTAAAGTGGTAAAGCAAGGAAGAGGGTGATGTAAATGATAATTTATGCACAATAAAGAAGAATGACGTGAACACATGGTCCGGATTACATGTGAAAAGTTCATCAATGGAAATATAGTAAGTGCATGTAGGACAAAGAAATGCAAGAGGTTTATTGGCATGCAGGCAAAGGCATGAGTAGCATAGATCAAGCATTCAATGTCCAATTTAAATATGTTATCACTTGTAACTAACCATCACATTTGTATTGACAATTAAAATCAATGAATAAAATAGTAAAGAGAATTTGTGAAAAGCAAGCATTGAATATTAGAGTAGAAAAAAGTAAAGAAGTTCATAATGCCATATGGGCTTTTTCACAAACACATAGCATGCATGTAGAAGAGGCTCTTGAAAATAAGAATTTGAACATGCAAGTAATCCCTTAAAAAGCAATATATAATTGTCAAACAAATTTACAGCAATCCACAAGCATATAATGAAAAACAATGACTCAAATAAATTTATAACACCAAGTAAAAAGGAAAAAGAAAGGAAAAGAAAATATGAATAATGAAAGTAAAATGAAAAGAAAAGAAGATAACATATAAAAATAAGAAGAATAATAGGAAAGTAAGGAGGGAAGGAGAAAAAGAAAAACCTTGTTAATGGGGGTGAGAGAGAGAGAAAGTGTAAAAAGTGAGAAAGAAGGAAGAAGGGAGGAAGGGATGAAAAAGAGATAAGGAGGGAAAAGAGAAAATAGGATTTGGGGAGAAAAAGATATGATAATTGGCAAATCTGGAAAACTGTGCGGCGCGAGCGACGCGGTCGCGTAGGGCTGGTCGCACGACTTGCGCTTAAACTGAATGACGCGGTCGCGTCAATCACGCGATTGCGTGACATGTTTTAGGCTAATGGCGCGAGGGTAGCCTCGCACTCGCACAACTCTCTGTTCAAAATCATATTAGTGCCAAATTTTGGGTGACGCGATCGTATGGGGCATGCGATCGCGTGAGTGGGCTTTTAGAAGGATATGACGCGGTCGCGTGGGGCACGCGATTGCGTGAGAGGGACTGCGCGTCCAGCGCCAGTCCTGCACCACTCTAGCACAACTTTCGGGTGTGCACCACTTTGACGTCGAAATCCTGGTCACGCGGCCGCGTGGGGCACGCGGTCGCGTGGGAGGCCATTATTCTCATATGATGCGGTCGCGTCGGTGACGCAGTCGCGTGGGACGATTTGTGCCATTGGCACACCTCCAGCCCTGCTCCTGCGTAACTCTCTGTTCATATTATTATTGTCTCCCATCTCCTTGCGACGCAGATGCGTCAATGAGGCGGTCGCGTCGCGTGATTTTTTTTTTTTAAATGTAAGTATGGAAATGCAGATGCACAAAATGTACTAATGAAGAGAAGAGTTATTGAATAAGAAAATTAAAAATAAGGAAAAGAATGATCATACCATGGTGGGTTATCTCCCACCTAGCACTTTGCTTTTAACGTCCGTAAGTTGGACGCTCCACTAGCTCAGTCTTCAGCTATGTGGGGATCTTCCAAGAGGAAGATCTCAAGCTCCTTGTTTTTCTTCAGCTTCTCGGCATGGTACAGCTTTAAACGATGTCCATTAACTTTGATAAGTTCAGAGCTTGAAGGATGGCTTAGGTGATAAACTCCGTATGGTCCGGCCTTCTCTACTCTGTATGGACCTTCCCATCTTGATCTCAACTTGCCTGGCATGAGCCTCAGTCGAGATTTGTAAAGGAGAATGAAGTCCCCAGGTTGGAACTCTTTCCTCTTGATGTGCTGATCATGTACAGCCTTCATATTCTCCTTGTATAGTCTTGAGTTCTCATAAGCTTCTAGGCGAAGGCTCTCCAGTTCCTGCAGTTGCAACTTCCTTTCAGCTCCGGCTTTTTCAATTCCCATGTTGCATTCCTTTACTGCCCAAAAGGCTTTATGCTCCACTTCAACCGGGAGATGACAAGCTTTTCCATAAACTAAGCGGAAAGGACTCATCCCAATAGGTGTTTTGTATGCTGTTCTGTATGCCCAGAGTGCATCTTGTAGCCTGGTGCTCTAGTCTCTTCTATGAGGTTTGACTATCTTCTGCAAGATACGCTTTATCTCTCTATTTGACACCTCGACTTGCCCATTAGTCTGAGGGTGGTATGCTGTTGCAACCTTATGAATTATCCCATGCTTTTTCATTAATCCGGTTAGTCTCCTGTTACAAAAATGGGTGCCTTGATATCTCACACTCTCAGATGAGTGACAGGCCTCTAAGATGGACTGGAATTCTGATTGAGGCACACACTGTCTAATTACCTGGTCAGCGCCATATCTCCATAAATATGGGTCATCCTATATATAATATTTAGACTCGCTTTTCAGCTTGTCTCTTTGATGCTTAGAAAAGTTCGGAGGAAAAGTGCGGCTAACTAGATAATTAGCTACAGGTGCATACCAAGGGACTATCTCAGATACTGCTTGCAGGTTATCAAATGGGAAATTATCAGCTATAGGAGTGGAATCATTTGTAATATGTTCAAGGCGACTCAAGTGGTCTGCCACTAAATTCTGGTTACCACTCCTGTCCTTAATTTCTAAATCAAATTCTTGTAATAGCAATATTCAATGTATAAGTCTTGGTTTGGACTCTTTTTTAGCTAATAAATACTTTAGAGCTGCGTGGTCTGAATACACTACTACTTTAGTACCAAGTAAATAGGCTCGGAATTTATCCAGAGCAAAAACAATAGCAAGAAGCTCTTTCTCAGTAGTAGTGTAATTCGACTCAACGGCATCTAAAGTTTTAGACTCGTAAGCAATAACAAAAGGATCCTTACCTTCACGTTGAGCTAGTGCTGCTCCTACAGCATGGTTGGAAGCATCACACATTATTTCAAATGGTTAACCCCAGTCTGGTCCTCTCACAATTGGAGCTTGAGTCAGGGCGGTTTTCAGCTTATCAAATGCTTGTTTGTAATTTTCACTGAACTCAAACTCAATATCTTTCTGCAGTAGCCTGGATAAGGGAAGTGCTACCTTACTGAAGTCCTTAATGAATTTCCTACAGAAACCTGCATGGCCAAGGAAAGAACGGACCTCCCTCACAGAAGAGGGGTAAGGTAAACTAGAAATAACATCCACCTTTGCTGGATCTACAGAAATGCCAGTATTAGACACAACATGTCCTAGTACAATCCCTTGTTTAACCATAAAGTGACATTTTTCAAAATTTAATACCAGGTTTGTACTGACACATCTATCTAATACTCTAGATAATCCAGCTAAGCAAAGGCTAAAGGAATCGTCATAAACACTAAAATCATCCATAAAAACCTCCATATAGTCCTCAATAAGATCAGATAAAAGACTCATCATGCACCTCTGGAAAGTAGCTGGTGCATTGCACAAGCCAAAGGGCATTCTCTTGTAAGCATAAGTCCCAAAAGGACATGTAAAAGTGGTCTTTCCCTGATCCTCAGGAGCTATATGAATCTGGAAATAACCTGTATAACCATCTAAAAAACAATAATGCGATTTACCTGACAGGCGATCCAGCATTTGATCAATGAATGAAAGAGGATAGTGATCCTTACGGGTTGCTTGGTTGAGGCGTCTGTAGTCAATGCAGACCCTCTAAGCATTCTGAACTCTAGTTGTCAGGAGCTTTCTATGCTCATTCTTCACTACAGTGACTCCAGACTTCTTTGGCACTACTTGTACTGGGCTTACCCATTCACTGTCTGAGATGGGATAGATGATATCTGCCTCTAGTAGTCTGGTCACTTCCTTTTTGACAACCTCTAGGATAGTGGGGTTCAGTCTTCTCTGGGGTTGACGGACAGGTCTTGCTTCCTCTTCTAAAAATATCCTATGCTCATAGACTTGAGGGTTGATGCCTACTATATCTGCCAAACTCCACCCAATTGCCTTCTTGTGCCTCCTCAGCACACCAAGTAGCTGCTCTTCCTGTTGAGAAGTGAGTTCCCTTGCAATGATAACCGGAAACTTCTGCCCGTCTTCAAGGTAAGCATATTTGAGGTGTGGAAAAAGGGGTTTTAATTCTAACTTCTGATCATGTTCATGCTCTGGGTTGTCTGGAGCTGGTAACAGTGGTAAGGCACTATCATTGTCCTCTGAGAATGTCCCCACACTTGGACCTTGTCCTGTGTGCTACTCTTCAAATTCCTCCTGATGGACTTCAGCCACGGTTTCATCTATAATGTCACACTTGAGGATAGAGTGATCCTCCGGTGGGTGCTTCATAACTCCGTTCAGATTGAAAATCACTACTCGGCCATCTATTTCAAAAGAGTATGTTCCTGAAAAAGCAACTAATTTAAACTTTGAGGTCTTCAGGAATGGTCTTCCAAGTAGGATTGATGATGACTTGTCTGAGTCATTTTGGGGCATTTTCAGGATATAAAAATCAGTGGGGAACGTGAGTCCCTTAATGCCTACTAAGACATCTTCAGCAACTCCAACCACTGTAATAATGCTTTTATCTGCTAACACAAAACGAGCTGCCGACCTTTTTAAGGGAGGGAGCCTCAAAACATCATATATAGACAAAGGCATTATACTCACACATGCTCCTAAATCACACATGCAGTCAAAAATTACCACACCACTAATAGTACAATTAACTATACAAGGACCTGGGTCACTACACTTTTCAGGTAAACCTTCCATTAAAGCAGATATGGAACTTCCTAAAGGAATAGTTTCTAATTCATTAATTTTGTCTTTATGTATACATAAATCTTTTAGAAACTTAGCATACTTAGGTACCTGTTGAATAACATCAAATAGAGGAACAGTTACCTCAACCTTTTTGAATATCTCTACCATTTTTGGATCAGGTTCCAGCTGCTTCCTGGGCTTCCTTGCAAGTTGTGGAAATGGAATAGGAGTGGTGTCTTCTGCAGTGTCTGCGTCTTTTAGTGCTTCCGCTCATGGTTGCACTTCTTCTTCTTCAGCATGTTCTGTATGTCCTCTTCCTCTTCAACATCTTCTATTTCCACTACCTCTTCAGCTGAGGCGTGTTCTGGTGGGTTTGGCTCCTCTTGATTCCTCTCATGCAGTGTGGTTCTGGACCTCAGGGTGATGGCATTGATGCCACCCTTTGGATTGGATAATGGTTGAGAGGGGATTCCACTGGAGCTCAAAGGTTGGTTATTGGAGTTGTTCATTGATCCAATCTGGGAGACAAGAGCTTGCAAAGTAGCGGTCAGACCATTTAGAGTGGCATTAATATTATTTTCCATGGTTTGTTGTCTCTGATCAATAGATTGTAGTAAGTCATCATTAGCAGATGAAGAAGGATAGGTAAATTGAGAGGTCTGCTGTAGGGTATTCTGTGGTCCTTGGGATTGCCTTAGGTGAGGTGCTTTGTAAGGTTGATTCTAATTCTGCTGCCTGTTGTTGTTGTTATTCCACCTCTGATTTCTCTGATCATCTCTGCCTCCTCTATTGTTGTTGTCCCTTCAATTCTGGTTAGAATTGTCTTGCCATCCGTGGTTGTAATTGCCACCTTGATTGTACCCTTGGTTGGGGCGGTCATAGAAGTTATGTGTGGTTGCCACGGTGTTATCTTCCTGCTGGAGCTGTGGACATTCATCAGTATAGTGGCTATAATCAGCGCAAATTCTGCAAACTCTCTGTGGGACTAACTGTTGGTTTTGCTGTGGTGGAGAAGGTTGAGCTTGCTGAACTTGTTGTTGATTCAATTGCATCTGCTTCAGCAAGTTGGTCATTTTACAGATACTCTGAGTTAAAGCAGTAGTCTCTCTGCTAGAAGATACTTCTGCAACGGCTTTTGCACGGCCTTGTTTCTGCTTGTGATTCCTAGTAGATTCAGCTAAGTCGCTGATCAATTGCCATGCCTCATCAGTGGTCTTGTACTTTTTCATAGACCCATTGCTAGCACTTTCCAATGTGGTCTTATCTTGGGGCCTCATGCCCTATGTGACATAACCGAGTAACACTATCTTGTCAATCATATGGTAGGGGCAAGCTTCCAGAAGATTATTGAAGCGCTCCCAATACTTATAAAGAGTTTTAGAGTCATCCTGAACAATCATGGAAATGTCTTTCCTCAGTTTATCAGTAACTTCAGCTGGACTTTTCCAAGAATTCTCTTCTCAGTGCATCCCAGTTGGATACAATTGCTGCTGGTTGAGTGTAGTACCGCTCTCTTGCCTTCCCCTCAAGAGAAAACGGGAAAGCTTTCAGCAAAATTAAAGTTTCATCTGCACCATCACGCCTGATAGTAGAACAGGCTACCTGAAAATCTCTCAGGTGCTTGATAGGCTCTTGAGCAGGTAAGCCATGAAACTTGGGCATCAAATTGAGCAGTGCAGTCTTTATTTCAAAGTCTGTAGCTACCGCTGGGTGATGCGCTTGAAACGGTTGCATTGTAAAATCAGGGGCTCCTTCTTCCTGGATAGTAACTCTTCTAGCTGCTGCCATGTTACCTGCACGTAAAACAACCAAATCAGTAGAACGGGGGCTGGTTTCTTTCTCAAGTGACGTTTTAGATCCGCCCTCAGAGAGGACTAACTGACGCCGAGCTTGCCTTATTCGTGAAATAGTTCTTTCAATCTCAGGATCGAATACTAGCAAGCTTGGATCAGGAAGCGAACGTGTCATCTAACGAAAGAAACAAGCAGCTCATACTAGAAAAATAAAATAAAATGCAAATAAATAAATTCCAATTAATAACTTTAGCACTCTATTACAACTCCCCGACAACGGCACCAAAAATTGATGTGGGCGGAAATTGGCGAATTAAGAATGATTATAAAATATGCGTTGCAAGTATAGTTCTCAGCCAACCAGAAATCCGCTTATCAATTTAGAAGGGTGTCACAGAAATTAAAAATAAAATACTAGGAGTATGAATCCCAGGTCGTCTCCCAACGAGTTGCAGAAAAGAGTGCTATTTTATTAATCAGATGTTTTCAAAAAGGGCTGAATTGAATAGCAGAAAATCAAATTAGAGAATTTATATAAATTTAAATAAAAGCCTTGACTGGGAGTTGATTAGCTGGAAGCCCTATTCTTGTTTGAGTACTCTCAAGATTAATTGACAATTGAGGGTTATTATGTTTAGTTGTCCCTTACTAAGTAAGGAAAAGTCAAACAAGCTGGAATGCTGTTTCTATCCATAAGTTCCGATCCGCTCTTGGGAGGATTGGTGTTAGTGACTAGAGAGCAATCCAACAATAAACCCAATTACAATCTTTCTCTTGAGTATTCCAACTCAAGGGTTCCTTTCAATCGACTCCCCATCAAGTTAGGGAACTACTCGCTCATTGTAAATGTAAAATTCATAACATAAGAAAGGGAATTAAAGAAAGACATGATAAATAATGATCAAAAGATTAATTGAAAATAAAAGTAATTCTTGTATTAATAAATGCTAAAATAATCCAATAGTAAAATTAAGTAAATTAAGGAACAGGAAAGAGTAAGAGACAAGTAAAAAGAACGAACTAGAATGTCGAAGTCTTGATGAGGCAATAACTCTTCTCAATATCCCAATGCAAAAACAATGAAAATAACAAATCCTAAAAGCTATGAATGTGTGGAGAGAAAACCTAGAGGAGAGGAAAACTAGATCTAAAAACTTAAAACTATGCGAAATGAATGTTGTTGTTGGTTTCTGCATGTTCTCTGGCTCTAGTCTGCTTTTTTGGGCCGAAAACTGGGTTAAAATAAGGCCTGAAATCGCCCCCAGCGATCTTGCAGATTATGCAGATCGCGCATGTCACGCGGACGCGTCATCCACGCCTCCGCGTCACTTGTACTATTCCATGCCGCGCAGTCGCGTCATCCATACGGCCGCGTCACTGCGATTTCCTCTCTTTCGCGCGGTCACGTCATCCATGCGGCTGCGTCACTTCTCGCTGGTCATCTCCTCAATTCCTTGTGTTCCTTCCATTTTTGCAAGCTTCCTCTCCAATCTCCAACTCATTCATGCCCTATGAAGCCTGAAACACTTAACACACAGATCACGGCATCGAATGGAATAAAAGAGAAATAAAATACATAATTAAAAGTCTCTAGGAAGCAAGTTTTCAATCATGCAATAACTTTAGGAAGGAATTATAAATGCATGCTTATTTAATAAATAAGTGGGTAAAGATCATGATAAACCACATAATTAAACACAATATAAACCATAAAATAGTGGTTTATCAGTTAGTAATCTGTTTTCTTCTCTTCTTGTTGTAGGACTAGTTGACCTCATGTCTTCTCGCAAGAACATTGTTGAGACATCTTCCCAGGTCCCTGAGGGCATGGCTGATTGGGTGGATTCAATGGTTTTTTTGTGTGTTTCTTTGGTTGATTCTGAATTTTGTCAGCGGCTTAGGCAATTTCATAGGGTTTGTAGTAGTGTTGGTGAGGAAAAGAATTACGAACTTGTACCTCCCACTTCTGAAGAGAGAGTTTGTTTCTCTACTCGGGTTGCTGGAGATCGCCCTTTTTTCTATGCTTACGATTTCTTTTTTGGCCAGATGAGTATCACCCTTCCTTTTACTGATTTTGAGACCAACCTGTTATGGTCCTGTAATATTGCTCCTTCCCAACTTCACCCCAATTCCTGGGGTTTCATAAAAATCTTTCAATTGTTGTGTCATGGATTCGGTATTCCTGCCTCGCAATCTCTTTTCTTCTATCTCTTTGTTTTGACGAAGCCTGGGGTAGTAAAGAAGAAAGCTGCTTGGGTTTCTTTTCGAGCTTTCCAGGGAAAGAAGGTTTTCTCCATGTTTGATGAATCTTTTCGTGATTTTAAAAATTACTTTTTTAAAGTCCAAGCTGTTGAAGGAGCTCGGCCGTTTTTTCTGGATGAAAATGACGAGCCCGCCTTTCCCTTGGAATGGCAAAAGGACGTGAGGGTATCTAGATATTCATGGAAAATGTTGGATGAGGCTGAGCAAGCTTTCGTAACTGTTCTGGAAGAGACCTGGGGTCAGCCTCCCCATCTCGACACAAAAAAATTTTTAACCAATCCCTCTCTCCTCCGAACTGAGCTGGGTAGTTAATTTTTTGATTTTCCTCTTTTGTCTGCTCCTATATTGTTTGCAAGCTCTTTTCTGATTTGTTAATTGATTCCTTACTGTTGTGCTTTGCTTGCAGAGATGATTAAGGATAATGAATCTATGAAGGCCTTCAAAAGGGCGAGGAAAGCTACCGCAGCTAAAAACGTCTCGGCCAAGGCGGCCGGGGAGGGATCATCCTAGGCTCAGTCGAAGCCGGCCGTGCCGAGCTCACCTGGGGCGAGGAAGGTAATCCCGACTCCCCGGGTTCGTTCGATTGATCCTCCCCAAGCCTCTGTTGCTACTTCTGGTGCTCCTCCCAACAAAAAGCAAAAAACCATTGAGCCTTTCAACCTTGATGCCCCTGATTTGATGCGGTCGAGTTTGTAGATCAGCAGATCGGTCCTTACGGTGTCCTTCCTATGGATGATGTATCGCTCCTTCGCCATTTGGACTTTATAACTCGGAGTAGTGTTAAGATGGCACACATGGGAGCTGCCTTGTACCGAACTGCCCAAAATCTTCCTCTTCATGCCACCAAAGCCTTCATGGAGGAGGCTAAACAGAAGTTTGATCGGATGAAGGGCTTGAAGGAGAGGCTCAAAGTGAAAGTGACAAAACTGGAGAAAGAGCTGGAGAGCGAGAAGGCTAGCTCCCTTGCCTTGGCGGCTTCTGTGAGGTTGGCCGAGGACACGACATTGAGGCATAAAGACAGCTATGTTACATCCTATCGGGTGGTAATGCGTCTGAGGGAGGAGTTGGAGTCTATCCGAGCTGATTACTCCGAGCTCCAAGGTCACTTTGTCGGCAGCGTGAATGCTGCTTATGAGAACCTGCAGGAGCAGGTTCAGATTCTGGCTCTCGAGGTCGACCTCTCTCTCTCTCTCTCTTCAGCCTGGACAATGTTGTGAGGGATGGTAAGATTGTCCCTGACAACCCGGATGATGATGATGTCGAACCTCCCCCTGCGCCTGCTGTGAAAGTGTCAACTTCTACAGTTCCTTCAGTTGAGGTCGGTCATCCCGTATCCGATCCGGACTGTCAAATCCTGAATCGGGATGATGGGACTGTGGATGCTGTGCCCATTCAGACTCGCCCTCCTTCTCCCCGTGCTGATGCTACCGGGAAGACTGCTGATGTTTAACTGAACTTTTTTATCTTGATTGTGTAGATAGCCCAGCTTGTGGGCTTTTAAACTCTTTATTTTGTAAATTTCATTTTGCTGACTGTTGACACTTGTTTAGTTGCTTGTTTAGCAACCTTAGGCTAAAAAACAAAAAATAGCTTCCAAGTTCTTGGGGCTGATTTGGGTAGCCCCTTTGAATTTATTTTTATCACAACTTCGCGCCTTTAGTATCATATCGATCTTTATCTCGTTTAGGCACTTTTTCTAGGCTTTTGGTGGTGCTTGGGGTCTTGTCGCTCGATCTCTTTGAGTGGCTTTTGTGCTTTAGGCTTTGATTCCTTTTGAGGTAAAAATCCTGTTATTTTGGACCTTTTGTGAGGTCTCTGGCAAGTATTACTTTTTGTAGCCTTTGCACTTTATGTGGATCGACTTCGTCATGTCGGGATAAGTTATTTTGTAATCCTCTTTCTTGGACTTTGTTCAAGTCTCTTTCAGGGATTACTTCTATAACTTTGTGTTTTGGGCCGACTTTATCATGTCGGGCCCTTTCAAGTTACTTTTGTAATCCTCTTTCTTGGACCTTGTTTAGGTCTCTTTCAGGGATTACTTCTATAACTTTATGTTTTGGACTGACTTCGTCATGTCGGATCGAGTTATTTTGTAATCCTCTTTCTTGGACTTTGTTCAAGTCTCTTTCAGGGATTACTTCTATAACTTTGTGTTTCGGGCCGACTTTGTCATGTCGGGCCCTTTCAAGTTACTTTTGTAATCCTCTTTCTTGGACCTTGTTCAGGTCTCTTTCAGGGATTACTTCTATAACTATGTTTTGGGCCAACTTCGTCATGTCGAGCCCTTTCGAGTTACTTTTGTAATCCTCTTTCTTGGACCTTGTTCAGGTCTCTTTCAGGGTTTACTTATAACTTGGTTTGACTTGGTCCGACTTCTTAACGTCGGCCAGTCTTTTAAGTTATTATTTAGCAATCCATCAGGACCTCGTCAGGTCCTTTCTCCGGATCACTTTCGATAACTTCTTGCATTATTCTGTTTCATCTTTGCCAATTTGTAGAAAGTGGATTAAATCCTCGTTTAGTCGACCTTTAGATGAATTTGGTTTTCATCTTTGTTGGTCTTTATCGTGATCGTGTAGTGAATTTATTTTTCACTTTCTGCCAATCTGTCGCTTTATAATCGGACGATGAATGTTTCAGATTAATGCGTCTTGAAAACTTTGTAGAACCTCTAATATATTTTATTTAAAAGAAATGAAAATATGTACATATAGAGTTTTCTGGATCTCAACTTGGTGCCTCATTAAAAAACCTTTTCAGGAAAAAGAGTGCATCCTATGTTGAGATCTTTTACCTTCTCTAGCTATAGTACCTTCTTAGGTTGCAGCCATGCCACAACCTAGGAAGTTCTCGCCCGTCGAGTTCGGATAGTCTGTAGTAGCCCTTCCCAAGTACTTCTATGACTTAGTAGGGTCCTTTCCAGTTTGCTGCCAGCTTTCCTTCTCCGGGTCGAGTTGTTCCAATATCATTTCGGATTAGGATGAGATCATTCTCAGCGAAACCTCTTGGCACTACCTTTTGATTATATCTAGAAGCCATTCGACATTTTAGTGCTTCTTCCCTGATCCCTGCCCTTTCTTGGATTTTGAGAAGTAGGTTGAGCTCTTCCCTTTGAAGTTGGGAGTTGGCTTCTTCATTGTAATGGACCACTCTAGGTGACCCTTCCTCAATCTCTACCGGGATCATTGCCTCCATTCCGTATGCTAATCGGAAGGGTGATTCCTTTGTGGTGGAATGTGGCGTTGTTCGATATGCCCACAGGACTTGTGGAAGTTCTTCAGCCCAAGCTCCTTTTGCCTCTTGTAATCTCCATTTTAGCCCGGCCAGTATGACATTGTTAGCAGCTTCGGCTTGTCCATTGGCTTGGAGATGTTCGACGGAGGTGAACTGGTGCTTTATGTTCAAGTCGGCTACTAATTTTCTGAAGCCTGCATATGTGAATTGAGTGCCATTGTCTGTGGTGATGGAGTATGGAACCCCGAACCTTGTGACAATGTTCCTATATAGGAATTTTTGACTTCTTTGAGCAGTGGCGTTAGCTAGGGGTTCTGCCTCGATCCACTTTGTGAAATAGTATACCCCTACTATGAGGAATTTAACTTGTCCTGATCCTTGGGGAAAGGGTCCGAGAAGGTCGAGTCCCCATTTCGCGAATGGCCAAGGTGAGGTTACGCTGATGAGCTCTTCTGGCGGGGCGATATGGAAGTTGGCATGTTTTTGACATGGTGGACATGTCTTTACAAACGTTGTAGCCTCCTTTTGTAGAGTTGGCCAATAAAATCTTGCCCGAAGTACTTTTTTGGTGAGTGCTTGTGCTCCGAGATGATTGCCACAGATGCCACTGTGTATTTCTTCTAGAACTTCCTTCGTGTTGGAAGTCGGTACACATTTTAGCAATGGTATTGAAATTTCTCTTTTGTATAGAGTATTGTTTATGATAGTGTAGTATTGTGCCTCCCGTTTTAACCTCTTTGCCTCCTTTTCATCTGTAGGGAGTGTTTCTGTTTTGAGGTAGTTAATTATGGGGGTCATTGGTGCACGAAATTACAATCACACTTTTGTAACTCCGCACAACTAACCAGCAAGTGCACTGGGTCGTCCAAGTAATACCTTATGTGAGTAAGGGTCGATCCCACGGAGATTGTCGGCTTGAAGCAAGCTATGGTTATCTTGTAACTCTTAGTCAGGATATCAATAATTCTCAGATTTAATTGTAAAAAGTAAAAGAACATGAAATAAATACTTGTTATGCAGTAATGAAGAACAGGTTGAGGCTTTGGAGATGCTTTGTCTTCTGAATCTCTGCTTTCCTACTATCTTCTTCTTCATGCACGCAAGGCTCCTTCCATGGCAAGCTTTATGTTGGGCATCACCGTTGTCAATGGCTACTTCCCGTCCTCTCAGTGAAAACGTTCCAAATGCGCTGTCACCGCACGGCTAATCATCTGTCGGTTCTCGATCATGCTGGAATAGGATCCATTGATCCTTTTGTGTCTGTCACATGCCCAACAGTCGCGAGTTTGAAGCTCATCACAGCCATCCCTTCCCAGATCCTACTCAGAATACCATAGACAAGGTTTAGACGTTCCGGATCTCAGGAATGGCCGCCAATTATTCTAGCCTATACCACGAAGGTTCCAATCTTAGATTAGAAACCCAAGAGATACACATTCAAGCTTGATTACATGTAGAATGAAAGTGGTTGTCAGGCACGCGTTCATAGGTAAGAATGATGATGATTGTCACGGGTCATCACCTTCATCAGGTTGAAGTGCAAATGAATATCTTAGAAAAGAAGCAAGCGTGATAGAATGGAAAACAGTAGTAATTGCATTAATTCATGAAGAACAGCAGAGCTCCTCACCCCCAACAATGGGGTTTAGAGACTCATGCCGTAGAGAATACAATATGAAATGTGTAAAGTGTCATGAGGTACAAGATGAATCACTAAAAGTAGTTTTTATAGTAAACTGGTGACCTAGGGTTACAGAAAATGAGTAAGTTAGGGTGTTTAAAAATCCACTTTCAGGGCCCACTTGGTGTGTGCTTGGGCTGAGCATTGAAGCTTTCATGTGTAGAGACTTTTCTTGGAGTTAAACGCCAGCTTTTGTGCCAGTTTGGGCGTTTAACTCCAGTTTTTATGCCAGTTCCGGCGTTAAATGCCAGAATTCTTGAGCTGACTTAGAACGCCTGTTTGGGCCATCAAATCTCAGACAAAGTATAAACTATTATATATTGCTGGAAAGCCTAGGATGTCTACTTTCCAACGCAATTGAGAGCGTGCCAATTCGGCTTCTATAGCTCCAGAAAATCCACTTTGAGTGCAGGGAGGTCAGAATCCAATAGCATCTGCAGTCCTTTTTCAGCCTCTGAATCAGATTTTTGCTCAGGTCCCTCAATTTCAGCCAGAAAATACCTGAAATCACAAAAAGATGCTCCCTCTTTTTGTGGGGTGCTTGGTCCTTCAAGGGAGAGCTTCTGGCGCTTCAGCTCCTTTAGCTCACGCCCCTGCTTCTCCTGTTCCTTCAGCAGTTTGCAGAGCATGCAGTTTTGATTCTGCTATTTTTCCTTAAGTTGTTCCATAGCTTCTTGCAGCTTGGTAACAGATGCTTCTAGGTGGGTCCAGTAGTCTATTTCAGGAATTTCTGGGAGGAACTCATGCGCCCTCCTTTTTATGGAGTTGTCTTGAACTTGTCCTTCCATTGACTTCTTGGTGATTGGGTGTTCGATTGGGATGAATTCATCTACTCCCATCCTTACCCCAGCATCTTTACATAGCAGAGAAATTAAGCTTGGGTAGGCCAGTTTGGCTTCAGTGGAGTTCTTGTTTGCAATTGTGTAAATCTCACAAGAAACCAGATGATGAATCTCCACTTCTTTTCCACGTATAATACAATGAATCATCACTGCTCTTTTGACAGTGACCTCAGAGTGGTTGCTAGTGGGCAATATAGAACGCCCAATGAAGTCCAACCAGCCTCTTGCAACTGGTTTGAGATCTCCCCTCCTGAGTTGGTTTGGGACACCTTTTGAATTGGTTATCCACTTAGTTCCAGGGAGGCATATGTCCTCTAGAACTTGATCCAACCCCTTATCTACTCTCACCATTCTCCTATTAAAGGATTCTGGATCATCTTGTAATTGAGGCAATTTGAAGATCTCTCTTATTTTGTCCAGATGGAAGTAAATAAGCCTCCCTCTGACCATGGTTCGGTAGGTATGAAAGGCGGTTCCAGTTATTCTCTTCTTATCTGTTAGCCACAGATTTGAGTAGAATTCCTGAACCATGTTTCTTCCAACCTTTGTCTCAGGATTGGCAAGAATTTCCCATCCTCTGTTTCGAATTTTCTCTTGGATCTCCGGATATTCATCTTCTTTCAGATTGAATTTAACTTCCGGGATCACTGACCTCAGACCCATTATTTTGTGGTAATGGTCTGCATGTTCTTTGGTTAAGAACCTCTCTTGATTCCAAAGACTCTTTGGAGTATTCTCTTTCTTGCCTCTTGATTTGGTTTGTTTTCCCTTAGGTGCCATGATCTTGATGAGTCTTAGCTCAGTGATCACGGAAAAATACACCAAACTTAGAGGTTTACTTGCCCTCAAGCAAAAGAAAGGAAAGGGGAGAGAGAGGAGAAGAGGCAAATTCGAATGGTGTAGAGGAGGCGATGGCCGAATGTATATTTATAGGAGGAGGGGAGGGATTTCAAAAAATTTGAAAGAGATATGACATAGAGATATGATTGATGGAAGAAAATAAAATCATGATATGAAAAAGATGAGATTTGTAATTGAAAAAGATATAAAGATGTTAAATCTGAAAATGTGGTTATGCATCTAAGAATTAAAAGATGATATGATGAGTTGAAAAAGATTTGGAAAGAAATTAAGAAGATAATTGAGTTTTTGAAGAAGATTTGGGAAGGATTTGAAAGAAAATTGAAAAGAGATTTAGAAAATGTTTGAATTTTTGAAAATTGAGGGTAAATGATGAAAGTTTGAAATATGTTTATGCAGAAAAGTATGAATCAAAACATAAAAATTTGAAAAAATTTGAAGTTGAAAACAAAATCTCCTTCCCCTGCCTTTCTGGCGTTAAATGCTCAGAATGGTATCCATTCTGGTGTTTAACGCCCAATTGTTGGCCATTATGGGCGTTTAACGCCCAGCCAGGTACCCTGGCTGGCGTTAAACGCCAGAAACCCCTTTATCACTGGGCGTTTTGCTGAACGCCCAGGATGCTGCAATTCTGGCGTTAAACGCCCAGAATGGTACCCATTCTGGCGTTTAACGCCCAAAATGCCCTTTACTGGCATTTTCTTGTCAGCAAGCTCCTTTTCTTTGCTTTTTGCACTGAATCCTTCTGTAACTCTGTGAATTCCTTCAATTTTGATGATTAACCTTTGAATAAAAATGTATATCAACTTCTACAAGTATTAATTAAGACAAATAACTTGCTAATGGCTGGGTTGCCTCCCAGCAAGCGCTTCTTTATTGTCTTTAGCTGGACCTTTACTGAGCTTCATTCAAGCCTCAGTTTTGAGCATTCTTGCTCAAAATTGCTTTCAAGATAATGTTTGATTCTTTGTCCATTAACAATGAACTTTCTGTCAGAATCAATATCTTGAAGCTCAATATAACCATATGGTGACACTCCTGTGATAACATATGGTCCCCTCCACCGGGATTTTAATTTCCCGGGGAATAATCTGAGCCTAGAGTTGAACAGCAGAACTTTTTGTCCTGGCTCAAAGACTCTGGATGACAATTTCTTGTCATGCCATTTTTTTGCTTTTTCCTTATAAATTTTTGCATTTTCAAAAGCATTGAGTCTGAACTCCTCTAGCTCATTTAGCTGGAGCAATCTTTTCTCACCAGCTAACTTAGCATCCATGTTTAGGAATCTAGTTGCCCAGTAGGCTTTATGTTCCAGTTCCACGGGCAGATGATAGGCCTCGCCATACACATGCTGGTATGGAGAGGTTCCTATAGGAGTCTTGAATGCTGTTCTGTATGCCCACAGAGGATCATCCAAGCTCTTTGCCCAATCCTTTCTACGGGCAATTACAGTCCGTTCCAGAATTCTCTTTAGTTCTCTATTAGAGACTTCAGCCTGCCCATTTGTTTGTGGATGATACAAAGTTGCTACTTTGTGGCTAATTCCATATCGAACCATAGCAGAGTAAAGCTGTTTATTGCAGAAATGGGTGCCCCCATCACTGATTAGTACTCTGGGAACACCGAATCTACTGAAAATATGTTTCTAGAGGAACTTCAGCACAGTCTTGGTATCATTAGTGGGTGTGGCAATTGCTTCCACCCATTTAGATACGTAGTCTACTGCCACCAGAATGTAAGTGTTTGAGTATGATGGTGGGAAAGGACCCATGAAGTCAATACCCCATACATCAAACAACTCAATCTCTAAGATCCCTTGTTGAGGCATGGCATAACCATGAGGCAAGTTACCAGCTCTTTGGCAACTGTCACAGTTACGCACAAACTCTCGGGCATCTCTATAGAGAGTAGGCCAATAGAAGCCACATTGGAGGACTTTAGTGGCTGT
>NC_029787.2:89696333-89698105 GCF_000816755.2 Arachis ipaensis | reverse complement strand
GTGAGTAGATATTTAAGAGCAGCATGGTCAGTATATACAATCACTTTTGAACCTACTAAATAGGATCTAAACTTGTCAATGGCATAAACCACTGCAAGTAACTCCTTTTCTATGGTTGTGTAGTTCTTCTGTGCATCATTTAGAACACGACTGGCATAATAAATGACGTGCAGAAGCTTGTTGTGCCTTTGTCTCAATACTGCACCAATGGCATGGTCACTAGCATCACACATTAATTCGAATGGTAATGTCCAGTCAGGTGTAGAGATGACTGGTGCTGTGACCAGCTTGGCTTTCAGGGTCTCAAACGCCTGCAGACACTCTGTGTCAAACACAAATGGCGTGTCAGCAGCTAGCAGGTTGCTTAGAGATTTTGCAATTTTTAAAAAATCCTTTATGAACCTCCTATAGAATCCTGCATGCCCCAGAAAGCTTCTGATTGCCTTAACATTGGCAGGTAGTGGTAATTTCTCAATTACCTCTACCTTGGCTTGATTCACCTCTATCGCTTTGCTTGAAATTTTGTGTCCAAGGACAATTCCTTCAGTCACCATAAAGTGACATTTTTCCCAATTTAAGACCAGGTTAGTCTCTTGGCAGCTTTTTAGGACAAGTGCTAGATGATCAAGACAGGAGCTGAATGAGTCTCCAAGTACTGAGAAGTCATCCATGAAGACTTCCAGGAACTTCTCTACCATATCAGAGAAGATAGAGAGCATGCACCTCTGAAAGGTTGCAGGTGCATTGCATAGACCAAAAGGCATTCTTCTGTAAGTAAATACTCCAGATGGACATGTGAATACTGTTTTCTCTTGGTCTTGAGGATCCACTGCAATTTGGTTGTAGCCTGAATAGCCATCCAAAAAGCAGTAGTATTCATGGCCTGCTAGTCTCTCTAGCATCTGGTCTATGAATGGTAAAGGAAAATGATCCTTTCTGGTGGCTGTATTGAGCCTTCTGTAGTCAATACACATACGCCACCCTGTAACTATTCTTGTGGGAACTAGTTCATTCTTTTTATTATGAACCACTGTCATGCCTCCCTTCTTGGGGACAACTTGGACAGGGCTCACCCAGGGGCTATCAGAAATGGGATAAATAATCCCAGCCTCTAGTAACTTAGTGACCTCTTTCTGCACTACTTCCTTCATGGCTGGATTTAGCCGCCTCTGTGGTTGAACCACTGGCTTGGCATCATCCTCCAATAGGATTTTGTGCATGCATCTTGCTGGGCTAATGCCCTTAAGGTCACTTATGGACCACCCAAGAGCTGTCTTGTGTGTCCTTAGCACTTGAATTAGTGCTTTCTCTTCCTGTGGATTTAAATCAGAGCTTATGATCACTGGAAAAGTGTCACCCTCTCCCAGAAATATATATTTCAGGGATGGTGGTAGTGGTTTGAGTTCGGGTTTAGGAGGTTTCTCCTCTTCCTGAGGGATTTTCAGAGTTTCTTTTATTTCCTCTGATTCCTCCAGATCAGGCTGAACATCTTTAAAGATGTCTTCTAGCTCTGATTCAAGACTTTCAGTCATATTTATCTCTTCCATCAAAGAGTCAATAATATCAGTGCTCATGCAGTCATTTGATGTGTCTGGATGCTGCATAGCTTTGACAGCATTTAACTTGAACTCATCCTCATTGACTCTCAGGGTCACTTCCCCTTTTTGTACATCAACAAGAGTTCTTCCAATTGCTAGGAAAGGTCTTCCTAGAATGAGAGTTGCACTCTTGTGCTCTTCCATTTCTAGCACTACAAAGTCAGTGGGAAAGGT
>NC_029787.2:89680630-89696178 GCF_000816755.2 Arachis ipaensis | reverse complement strand
TTTTTCAGTTTCTCTCCAATCCTTCTTATGACTTAAGATCTCTTTCATGAACTTAGCATAAGAGGGTATTTGCTCAAGTGCCTCTGCAAACGGGATCTTTATTTCAAGAGTCCTGAGATAGTCTGCAAAGCGGGTAAATTGTTTATCCTATTCTGCTTGGTGGAGCTTCTGAGGATAAGGCATCTTAGCTTTATATTCTTCAACCTTAGTTGCTGCAGGTTTATTCCCTAAAGAAGTGGTTGGAGAAGCCTTCTTAGAGGGGTTACTATCAGCACTTGCAGGTGCCTGATCCCTCATTGGCGTTTGAATGCCAGGAATGGGGGCTGAATGGGCGTTTAACGCCAGGTTCCCACCCTTTTCTGGCGTTTGAACGCCAGATTTGTGCATCCATTGGGCGTTTAACACCAGTTTTTCCCCCTTTTCTGGTGTTTGAACGCCAGAGTTATTCCTCTCTGGGCTCTTGATGTCCTCAGAGGGATTTTGGACAGTGGTTTGGTCATCCTCTGTCATTTGTTCCTTTCTTGACCATTTGCTACTTTGAGCTGAGTTATTCAATGTCTTCCCGCTACTTAGGTGGACAGCTTGGCATTCTTCGGTTATCTGTTTAGATAGCTGTTGTCTTGTCTGATTCAATTGTGCTTCTATATTCTTGTTAGTATTTTTAGTGTCTTGGAGCATCTCTTTGAATTCTGCTAATTATTTTGTCATAAGGAGTAATTGCTGATTAAGTTCAACAATCTGTTCTTGAGGATTGGGATCAGTAGTTACTGCCATAGCCTCTTCTTTTATGGAGGACTCACTGTTTAAGTACAGATGTTAATTTCTAGCAACTGTATCTATGAGCTCTTGAACTTCTTCAATTGTTTTTCTCATGTGTATAGATCCACCAGCTGAGTGGTCTAGGGACATCTGAGCTTTTTCTGTAAGCCCATAGTAGAATATGTCTAACTGTACCCACTCTGAAAACATTTTAGAGGGGCATTTTCTCAGCATCCCTCTGTACCTCTCCCTAGCATTATAAAGGGATTCATGATCCTCTTGTTTAAAGCCTTGGATGTCCAGCCTTAGCTGTGTCATCCTTCAAGATATGATTGAAAATTATTTTGAAAAAGATATGATTTAGAAGATATGATTGCAAATTAAAAAAAAGATATGATTGAGAATTATTTTGAAAAAGATATGATTGAGAAGATATGATTGCAAATAAAAAAAAAAGATATGATTGAAAAGATAGGATTGAAGAAATTAAAAAGATTTGATTTTTGAAAAAGATTTGAAAAGATCAATTTTTGAAATTAGAATATTGACTTGACTAAAAAAAAGATATGATTTTGAAAATCTTTGACTAAATTAATGCAAAATTTCGAAATTTATGAGTAAAATAAGGAAAGGATATTTTTTTATTTTTGAATTTTAATGCGGAAAGAGAAAAACAACAAAATGACACTAAACTTAGAAATTTAATATCAAAACACAGAGAACAAACAAGAAAACTTTGAATGTCAAGATGAACACCAAGAATACGTTGAAGATCAAGATGAACACCAAGAACAATTTTTGAAAAATTTTTAAGTAAATAAAAGCACAAAAACACACCAAACTTAAAATTTTTAGAGAATCAAACAAAAATTTTCGAAAAATTAAAGGAAAACACAAAGAAGACACCAAACTTAGAATTTTTAAAAATCCAAAAAGAACTAAGGACATGCAATTTCGAAAGTTAAAGAAAATAAAATCATGCAATTGACACCAAACTTAAAATATAAAACTAAAACACAAATAAAAGACTCTAAACCAACAAAAATAAAATATTCCTAATCTAAGCAACAAGAATAACTGTCAGTTGTCCAAACTCGAACAATCTCCGGCAACGGCGCCAAAAATTTGGTGCACGAAATTACAATCACACTTTTGTAACTCCGCATAACTAACCAGCAAGTGCACTGGGTCGTCCAAGTAATACCTTATGTGAGTAAGGGTCGATCCCACAGAGATTGTCGGCTTGAAGCAAGCTATGGTTATCTTGTAACTCTTAGTCAGGATATCAATAATTCTCAGATTTAATTGTAAAAAGTAAAAGAACATTAAATAAATACTTGTTATGCAGTAATGAAGAACAGGTTGAGGCTTTGGAGATGCTTTGTCTTCTGAATATCTGTTTTCCTACTATCTTCTTCTTCATGCACGCAAGGCTCCTTCCATGGCAAGCTTTATGATGGGCATTACCGTTGTCAATGGCTACTTCCCATTCTCTCAGTGAAAACATTCCAAATGCGCTGTCACCGCATGGCTAATCATCTGTCGATTCTTGATCATGCTGGAATAGGATCCATTGATCCTTTTGCGTCTATCACACACCCAACAGTCGCGAGTTTGAAGCTCGTCACAGCCATCCCTTCCCAGATCCTACTCAGAATACCATAGACAAGATTTAGACGTTCCGGATCTCAGGAATGGCCGCCAATGATTCTAGCCTATACCACGAAGATTCCAATCTTAGATTAGAAACCCAAGAGATACACATTCAAGCTTGATTACATGTAGAACGGAAGTGGTTGTCAGGAACGCATTCATAGGTGAGAATGATGATGATTGTCACGGGTCATCACCTTCATCAGGTTGAAGTGCGAATGAATATCTTAGAATAGAAGCAAGCATGATAGAATGGAAAACAGTAGTAATTGCATTAATTCATGAAGAACAGCAGAGCTCCTCACCCCCAACAATGGGGTTTAAAGACTCATACCGTAGAAAATACAATATGAAACGTGTAAAGTGTCATGAGGTACAAGTTGAATCACTAAAAGTAGTTTTTATAGTAAACTGGTGACCTAGGGTTACAGAAAATGAGTAAGCTAGGGTGTTTAGTGTAAAAATCCACTTCCGGGGCCCACTTGGTGTGTGCTTGGGATGAGCATTGAAGCTTTCATGTGTAGAGACTTTTTTTGGAGTTAAACGCCACCTTTTGTGCCAGTTTGGGCGTTTAACTCCAATTTTTATGCCAGTTCCGGCGTTAAACGCCAGAATTCTTGAGCTGACTTAGAACGCCTGTTTGGGCCATCAAATCTCGGGTAAAGTATGGACTATTATATATTGTTGGAAAGCCCAGGATGTCTACTTTCCAACGCAATTGTAGCTCCAGAAAATCCACTTTGAGTGCAGGGAGGTCAGAATCCAACAGCATCTGCAGTCCTTTTTCAGCCTCTGAATCAGATTTTTGCTCAGGTCTCTCAATTTCAGCCAGAAAATACCTGAAATCATAGAAAAACACACAAACTCATAGTAAAGTCCAGAAAAGTGAATTTTAAATAAAAACTAATAAAAATATAATAAAAACTAATTAAAATATACTAAAAACATACTAAAAACAATGCCAAAAAGCGTATAAATTATCCGCTCATCAGTCATCCATCCTTGATCCTGACCTGTTATGGCTAGGACTTTTTCCTCTTCCAAGATTGACGGGTTCTGTAGCATTTCCTGGATGAGGCTTCTATTGTTGCCCCCTGGTTTGGTACTGGGTAGTTTTGAGAGTGCATCAGCTCGGGCATTTTGTTCGCGGGGTATGTGGTGGATCTCATATTCCCCAAGTTGTCCGAGCTGTTCCCTGGTTTTATCCAAATATTTTTTCATGGTGGTATCTTTGGCTTGGTAGCTCCCTGTTATTTGTGAGGTGACTGAAGAACTGAAGATTGATGGTTTAGAAGTTATAGTAAACTCTCGTTGCAAGTATAGTTACTAAACCAAGTAATCAACCTTTCTTACAAATGTTTTGGTTGTCACAAGTAACAAACCCCTTTAAAATTGATAACCGAGTATTTAAACATCGGGTCGTCTTCTCAAGGAATTGCAGGGAGGTATGTTCTTATTATTGGTTATGAGTTTTGTAAATTGGGGGTTTTGAGAATAAAGAACAAGTAATTTAAATGACAAGTAAAATAAATTAACAATAATAAAATCTCTTGGCAAGGTATAAGAACTGGAAGTCCTATCCTAGTTATCCTAATCAATTGTGATGAGAATTGGATTTTTCTCCCACTTTGTTAACCTCTAACTATGAAGGTAAGTTAAGTGGATGAATTAATTTTTATTCCTTAGGTCCTAGTCTTTCCTTGGAAAAGGCTAGAGTTAGTGGAAATCGAATTAATTCTTGAAGAATTCCAATTTTCAATCAACAATGAGTTTGATAACTCATGAGTTACCAATTACCTGACCAAGACCAAGAGGAAGAAAATATCCAAATTAAGTTAAAAGCATTAAAAAATGGAATAAAGCAATCATAAACTGAAAATACCTCAATTTGCATTAATAAAAGAAATTAAATCTAACAGGGATATTCATAAATTAAATTGGAAAAATAAAGAAACATTGAACCTGATAAAAAGAAACAATCCTGAAAGTAAGAGAAATCCTAATCATAATCCTAAGAGAGAGGAGAGAACTTCTCTCTCTAAAAGCTACATCTAAAACTAAAATTGTGAATTATCAAAAGCATAATATGAATGGATGCATTCTCCTACTTTATAGCCTCTAATCTGTGTGTTCTGGGTTGAAAACTGGGTCAAAAATAGCCCAGAAATCGCTCCCAGTGATTTCTGGTACGTTCAGGTTGCGGCAAAGTGACGCGGAAGCGTCGTCCACGCGTTAGCGTGGATTGCAGTTTTGGCAAGTCACGCGTCCGCGTGATCCATGCGTTCACGTTGCCTAGCTTCGGGGCAGCTATGGAAAATTATATATTAAATCGAAGCCCCAGACGTTAGCTTTCCAATGCAACTGGAACCGCGTAATTTGGACCTCTGTAGCTAAAGCTACAGCCGTTTGAGTGCGAAGAGGTCAGGCTGGACAGCTTAGCAATTTCTCCAACTTCTTGTATTCCTTCCACTTTTTCATGCTTCCTTTCCATCCTCTGAGCCATTCCTGCCCTGTAATCTCTGAAATCACTTAACACACATATCAAGGCATCTAATGGTAATAAGAGAGGATTTAAACATGGGGAACTTAAGGCCAAAGAAGCATGTTTTCAATCAAAGCACATAATTAGGAAGGCAAATGTAAAACCATGCAAATAGTATGAATAAGTGGGTAAAGATTTGATAAGAACCACTCAATTGAGCACAAGATAAACCATGAAATAGTGGTTTATCAGTGACTACTTGCGAGTCGCTGAAGATGATGAGTTTTTTAGCTCCCACCTCCTTAGCCAGCTTCAAACCAGCTAGTAGTGCTTCATATTCCGCCTGGTTGTTTGAGGCAGGGAACCCGAATTTGAGGGAAAGCTCAATTTGGGTTCCTTGGTTGCTTTCAATTATCACACCTGCACCGCTTCCAGTCTTATTCGAGGAACCGTCCACGTAAATATTCCATTCTATGGGGGTTTTCGGGGTGTCTGTAAATTCTGTAATGAAGTCGGCTAAGTATTGTGATTTAATGGCTGTCCAAGCTTCGTATTGAAGGTTGAATTTGGACAACTCGACTGCCCATTGTAGGATTCTGCCTGCTATATCTGTTTTCTGCAATATCCCTTTTATGGGCTGGTTGGTCCGAACCTTAATGGTGTGAGCTTGGAAGTACGGGCGGAGACGTCGGGATGTTAATATGAGCGCATAGGAAAATTTTTCTATTTTTTAGTAGTTCAGCTCGGATCCCTGTAGCGCTTTACTAATGAAGTATACAGATTGTTGCCCTTTGTCGTCCTCTTGAACCAGTACTGAGGCTACTGCCTGACTTCCTACCGCGAGGTATAATATGAGTGGTTCTCCTTCTCGTGGCTGAGATAGGATAGGTGGCCATCCCAGAAATCTTTTGAAATCTTGGAAGGCTTGTTCGCATTCCTTTGTCCATTCGAACTTCTTTCCTTTCCTTAGAGTAGCATAGAAGGGAAGAGATCTTATCGCTGACCCTGCTAGGAATCTGGATAAGGCTGCCAGTCTCCCGTTGAGTTGTTGTACCTCTTTGACACAAGTTGGGCTCTTCATGTTGAGTATTGCCTGGCATTTATCCGGATTTGCCTCAATTCCTCTTTGTGTGAGCATAAAACCTAAGAACTTGCCTACTTCTACTGCAAAGGTGCATTTTGCAGGATTGAGTCGCATGCCATGCTTCCTTATAGTGTCGAACACTTGGACCAGGTCGGACAATAATGTTTCTTCATTTTGTGTTTTTATTAACATGTCGTCCACGTAGACTTCCATGAATTTTTTGATATGATCTGAAAAGACTTTATTCATTAGCCTTTGATAAGTAGCTCCTGCGTTCTTGAGCCCAAAAGGCATCACAATGTAGCAGTAATTTGCTTTTGGTGTTAAAAACGAGGTTTTTTCTTGATCGGGTGGATACATGGGGATTTGATTGTATCCGGAATATGCATCCATAAACGAGAGGTATTTATATCCGGAGGAGGCATCTACCAGAGCGTCGATACTTGGGAGTGGATAAGGGTCTTTTAGGCAGGCTTTGTTGAGATTTGTATAGTCGGTGCACATTCGCCACTTCCCGTTTGATTTTTTTACCAAGACGACATTAGTTAACCATAGTGGGTACTTGACTTCTCTTATGAATCCTGCCTCCAGTAGAGCTTGTACCTGCTCTTCCACAGCTTGGGATCTTTCGGGTCTGAGCCTTCTACGCCTCTGTTGTACTGGCCGAGATCCAGGATAGACTACTAGCTTATGACACATTAACTCGGGGTCTATGCCTAGCATGTCTGCAGCCTTCCACACAAAGAGGTTGACGTTGTCTCGTAAGAACTGTACAAGTAATTCTTTTATTTCTCTTTTTAAAGTCGTGCCAATATTGGTTGTTTTGTCCGGGATGTCTCCGATCTGGACTTTTTCTATTTTGCCTTCAGGTTGTGGACGGAGTTCTTCTCGCCTCTGCACTCCACCGAGTTTGATTGTGTGGAATTCTTCTCCTCTGCCTCTGAGGTTTAGACTTTCGTTATAACAGCGGCGCGCCATCTTCTGATCTGCTTTTATCGTAGCTATCCCTTCTGCAGTTGGGAATTTCATGCATAGATGTGGAGTTGAGACTATGGCGCCGAGTTGATTTAATGTTGTTCGACCTATTAGGGCGTTGTAGGCTGAACTCACGTCGACCACGATGTAGTCTATTTTGAGTGTTCTGGATTGGTTTCCTTTTCCGAAGGTTGTGTGTAGCGGGATGTATCCCAGTGGTTACACTGGAGTGTCTCCCAATCCGAACAGGCTGTTTGGATATGCTTTGAGTTCTTTATCTTCCAGGCCGAGCTTGTCAAAGGCAGTTTTGAATAAGATATCGGCGGAGCTCCCTTGGCCTATCAGTGTACGATGGAGATTTGCATTAGCCAGTATAATGGTGATGACCATGGGATCGTCGTGTCCTGAGATGATACCGGATGCGTCTTCCTTGGTAAACGTAATTGCGGGGATGTCAGGTGCTTCCTCCTTTCCTTCGACATGATATACTTCTTTGAGATATCTTTTGCGAGATGATTTGGAGATTCCTCCTCCTGCGAATCCTCCGTGTATCATATGGACATGTCTTTCTGGTGTTCGAGGTGATCGCTCGGTTCTTCTCACCTCCTCGTCTCTTCTCCTTTTTCTTTGCTCATCGTCTCGGGTGGCCAGAAACCGATCTAATTTTCCTTCTCTCACTAATTTTTCTATGATATTTTTTAAGTCAAAGCATTCGTTGGTGGAGTGCCCACGGACTCAATGGTATTTACAATATTCATTCCGGTATCCTCCTCCTCTTTTGCCTTTGAGTGGTCGAGCTGGGGGTATTTTTTCTGTGTGGTAGACTTCTTTGTAAACATCCACTACGGACACCCTAAGAGGGGTGTAATTATGGTATTTTTTAATTTTTTCCCCTTGTCGATCTTCCTTCTTTTTGGACTCTTTGTCTTTGTCTCGGTAGGTGAATCCGGGTTTTGAGGTTTCTCCTAGTCAAGAATTTTCTTCCATGTTGATGTATTTCTCTGCTCGTTCCTGCACTTCATCCAGAGATGTGGGGAACTTCTTTGATATGGATTGGCTAAAAGGTCCTTCTCGTAGGCCATTGATGAGGCCCATGATGGCGGCCTCTGTTGGTAAGCTTTGTATGTCTAGGCATGTTTTGTTGAATCTTTCCATGTAGTTGTGAAGACTTTTCCGATCTCCTTGCTTGATTCCTAGTAGGCTGGGGGCGTACTTAGCCTTGTCTTTTTGGATGGAGAATCTGGCCAAGAACTTTTTGGCTAGGTCATCAAAGCTTGAGATGGACTTCGGAGGTAGGTTGTCGAACCATCTGATTGCTGTCTTTGTGAGAGTTGTTGGGAAAGCTTTGCAACGAACTGCATCTGAGGTGTCGGTAAGGTACATTCTACTTCTAAAATTGATGAGGTGATGGTTGGGATCCGTAGTGCCATTGTACAAAGTCATATCCGGGAGTTTGAAGTCCTTAGGAATTTTGGTCTTCATGATTTCCCTAGTGAATGGATCTTGATCTTTGCGTGAGTTGTCCTCATGGGTGGTCCGAGTAGCTCTTGCTTTGAGATCAGCTTCGAGTTTTAGAAGTTTATCTTCTAATTCTCGACGTCGTCTTACCTATCTTTGTAGATCCTTCCCGACTTCTCGTTGATGATGGGTTTCTTTTTCAAGTTGCTTTAATCGATCTTGAAGCGCTTTTATCACTCCCGGATTTGATGAATTTTTGTCCCCGTTGGATTCCAGAATGTCTTTTAACGTAGTGTCCACATTTTTGTGCGGTGTTCTATCCTCTAGATCTGAATCGTAGTCGTTGTCATGATCATCCGCCATGGTAGTGGGATGACTTCCATGTTCCCCGGCAACGGCGCCAATGTTCCGAGGGTTACCTTAAACTGTAGGTCAATCTCGGACGAGATCTTCTGTACTGGTCAGAGATGACGTGTCTGGCTGGTGGGTGGCGGCCGGAGCTGTCGTGTTCGACTTGCGGGACTGGCTGCACTGCTGATTCTTTGTCACCGGAGGGTGGGGGGTACCTGCAAGAGACTCCGATGCTTAAGTTAGCATGGGTATTAAATAGGTTTTTAGTAGAATCAGAGTATGAGTTATACCTGGGTACTTCAGTGTATTTATAATGGTTGTAGAGTGACCTTTTTAGATAAGATAATTTAGTTATCTTATCTTATCTTATCTTTGAGTTGAGGTCAGCTTATCTTTTAGGGGAATCGCCCTTATCTCTATAGGCTTGGACTGCCTTTGGATTTGGGTCGTGTTCCTCTTATCTGGGCCCCTTACTGGGCTTTCCTGTCGATTCGACCGACCTCTTTGAGAAGAGGTCGGATAGCCTAACCTGAAGAGGTCGGTCGCTTTATTACTGAACATCCCGGATCGGATAGTTCGACCCAGGGTATGAACAGGTATTAAAACGGAAAAAAATCTTAAGAAAAAAGAAACCTAAATAAAAATTAAATGGAGGTAAGGTAACCTCTCTTAGAAATAGATTTTTTCAATTATTAAAAAAATTGAGAATGTAAAATGTAATTTTTAATTCTTTATTATTCTGTTTTTCATATTTATTTTTTATCTTACTTATAAAATTAGAGTTAATAGTCAAAATCGTCCTTGAAAAATACCTCGATCTTCATTTTCATCCCCGAAAGATAAAGTTAATCAAAATAGTCCTTGAAAGATAATCGAGTTATTCACGTTCGTCCTTCCATCATCTCCCTTGCTGACTTGGCTAACGTTGGCTGATGTGTGACGTTAACTGCCACCGTGGCAGTCGCCTAGGTGTCCCCTACTATTGCTGATAAGGTAACTATGCTGAAACAGTTCAAATCAGTCCCTTAGTGTTTGAACCCTAATCTTCAATTCAATGATAAATAAGTTGCGTTCCACAATCAGAGGGTCATATACTTTAGTTGGAAGAATTCCACCTTCCTTGGAAAATCTTTCATCGTTGGAGACTCTGTCACTTGCATACAATCATCTTGAAGGAAATATACCTCATGTTTTGGATAGGTTATCCAATTTGAATTCTATTTTTCTTGGTTCAAATAATTTGTCAGGCATGATTCCTCCTTCACTTTACAACCTTTTCGATATTCGAGATTTTGATTTAGGAAAAAATCAATTGGTGGGTACTCTTCCTTCAAATATAGATCATGCTTTCCCAATCTCCAGCAGTTTACTATTCCATTGATCCAATTTACCGAAATTTTTCATCTTCAATATCCAACCTGTCTCAGTTGCAAGTGTTTGATATAGGAGTGAATAGTTTTAGAGGACCAATTCCTCTTACTTTGGGAATTGGCTTGAACAAGCTTTAGCAACTTATAATGGGCTATAACCATTTTGGGAGTGGACAAGCTCATGATTTGGATTTCTTTTCCTCACTAACCAATTGTACTCAATTGCAAAGGTTGTGTTTTGAGGCAAATAATTTAGGTGATGTATTGCCAGATCTCATAGGCAACTTATCTACCCATCTCTATTTACTTGATATGTAAGTTAATCAGATATTTAGGAGGATATCTCAAACAATGGAAAACTTAATCGGCTTGACTACACTTATTTTGGCACAGAATTCTCTTGAGGGATCAATTCCAGATTCAGTTGGAAAGCTTAAAAATCTAGCAAGATTGAACTTGCAACAGAACAAGTTATCTAGTAACATTCCTAGTGTTATTGGCAATCTTACTATGTTATCTGAAGTTTACATCAATAAGTTAGAAGGAAGCCTTTCATTTACCTTTAGATACTGCACCATGATGCAGAAATTTGTTGTAAACACAAACTACTTAAGTGGTAATATACCCAATAATACATTTGGATATCAAAAAGGTTTAATAACTCTTGATTTATCCATCAATGCCTTGACCAGTTCCCTTCCTTCAGATTTTGGTAACTTGAAACAACTTTTCATACTGTATCTACATGCAAATAATTTGTTTGGTGAAGTTCCCCTGGAACTTGGTGCTTGTTTTGCTTTAACAGACTTTTGGCTGATAAGAAACTTCTTTCATGGAAGTATACCTTCGTTCTTTGGTTCTCTAAGAAATCTTGAAATTTTAGACTTCTCAATCAACAACTTCTCAGGCACAATTCCGAATGAACTTGAGAATCTGACTTTTCTGAATTATTTGAACTTGTCTTTTGACCATCTTTATGGTGAGGTCCCAATAGGAGGAATATTCAGAAACATCACGGCAATGTCACTCATTGAAAACGAAGATCTCTGTTGTGGGATACCTCAATTGAACCTCCTTCCATGTTCTGAGTTGCTTTCACATAAACATAAGAGTTCTTTTAAAGTTACCCTTATCATTGTAATTGGTGGGGTTTCGACATCTTTTGTGGTTTTCATCTATATTTGTCATTTGAGAAAAAAGCCTAAAACATTATCTTCTTCACCGTCACTGGAACATAGGCACTTGAAGGTTTCTTATGGAGAGCTACATCAAGCAACCGATGGATTTTCTTCATCAAATCTAGTTGGCACCAGAAGCTTTGACTCTGTATATAAAGGAACACTTGTCCAATTTGAAAGACCTATTACTGTAAAGGTATTAAATCTTCAACCTCAGGTGTTGAATCTTCAACCTCTGATGGTTGAACGCAACTTATTTAGCATCGAATTGAAGATTAGGGTTCAAACACTAAGGGACTGATTTGAACTGTTTCAGCATAGTTACCTTGTCAGCGATAGCAGGGGACACCTAGGCGTCTGTCACGGTGGCAGTTAATGTCAAACGTCAGCCAACGTTAGCCAACGTTAGCCAATTCAGCTAGGAAGATGACGGAAGGACGAACGTGAAGAACTCAATTATTTTTCGGGGACTATTTTGATTAACTTTATCTTTTGGGGACAAAAATGAAAATCGAAATATATTTTAAGGATAATTTTGACTATTAACTCTATAAAATTAATAATAAAAAATTACACCTTATTTTTTTAATTATAAAAAAAATTGAAAGGCTCCATTCCTAACTTTCTTTCATCATCCTAAAAGATTGTAACTAATTCACTAGCAGGACAGGAGGAGAATCCCAAAAAACAAAATTAGTATCTACCATGAGACTCTTCTTTGTCAGGTAATCTATACATCTATTACCCTCTCTATAATCTGTACCAAGCAAAAATGTTCTATTCCCTTACCAGGAGATTGGGGTGAATGGCCAATATGTTTCCTTTGTTCAAAAGCTTTACCACTGCTGCAAAGTCTATCTCCACTATCACTCTCTGAAATTCTATCGTCCAAGCTATTTCAAGACCCTTCTTTACTCCATTGATTTCTGCTATGAAAGTTGTTCCAATTCCAATTTTGTGAGAACCTCGCTATCCAGTGAGTATCGTCATTTCTTAGAGGGCCTCTGCAACCGGCCTCGCCTGGGTTTCTTTGAGCTGTTCCGTCCATATTGAGTTTGATCTAACCCTCCGATGGTGGTTTTCAGCAGATGCCCATCTCTTGTCTTCCTCTTCCTTGACTGACCAAGTATGCCTTTTTCAGGGCTTTGTTAATTTTCATAGCTTGCTTGTGAATTTCTGCATATAGTTAAAAAGGTCTTTTTTGTATTGTGGTTCGTAAGATTCTTTGTTCCTCCAATACCCAATTCTCCAACATGCTATGATGAAAATGTTCCTCCAGTCAAGATTTTCATCTTTCCCCAATTGTTGGTATAGGTTGGCTTCAATCCAGCTTTCCAAATCTAATTGAAAAAATCTTGAATTTCTTCTGTTTTTACCAAATAAACCCAAATAGTAGAAGCTTTTGGGAACTTTCTTAAGAGATAGAGAATGTCTTCTTGCCCTGCTTTACATAACAAACAGTCTCCTGTCCCTCCAAATATTTTTGCTTTTCTTTGACTTGTCATTACTCTCGTGTATTGAAAAAAATTTAGCTCTTTAGAGACCTTTCCAGCTCCAAAGCCTCTTCCAATAAGTGTTTTCTTCCTTTGACTAGTTCATTAAAGCTCTATATGTGGAATTAATGGTAAAATCACCATCATTGGAATACTTCCATTCTCTTCTATCATCTTCCCTTTCTGTTTGGAGAGGATGCATTTTTCGTAATTTTCTCAACACTACTAGGAGGTTAATTATAGTTGAGTTTATCAGTATCCCACTATCTATTATCTTTTGTCCATTCCCAAACCAAATTGTTAACATCCACTTTATTTGGGTCAAGGGCTTTATATATCAGAGGTCTTTCACCTTCAATCCATTATTGTTTCCACAACTGTGTATTTAGTCCATTACCAATATATTGAATAGAGTTGTTTTGAAAAGTAGGTCCGAGCTTCTTCATTTCCTTCCATAGTTGCGAGATTCCTTTTTTAGATGGCATCACAAAATTCACACCGCCTCTATTGCAGTATTTGCGGTTAAGAACTTTCACCTAGAGTGCATTTAGTTGCTCTATAGCTTGCCACAGAATTTTTAGCGAAAACGCATCATTCATAGCTGTAAGATTTCAAAATCCTAGCCCCCCATATGCTTTGGTTAACAGAGAAGTTTCCATCCAATAAGATGCATTTTCCTTTGATTTGGTTCGTCACCCCATATGAAATTTCTTTGAAGTTTTTTCACCTCCAAACATACTCCTTTTGGTATTCTTTCATGCTGCATAGAGAAATTCAGAGTCGAGTTTAACATTGATTTGGCAAGGGTTAGCCTCCCAGCTAGGGATAAATATTTATCTTTTCACCCCTTGAGCTTGTTGTGAACCCTTTTCCAAAGTGTCTTTGTAGTTCTCTTTCCTTCTCCTATTGTTCGAAATCAAAGCACTCGGATATCTGCCTAGGCCTCTTTGTTCCTTGAAGCTCGATACACTTGTGATCTTCTCTCTGATTTCTGGTTTAGGTTTTTTAGAAAAAAAACTATAGACATCTTTTCTATGTTGATCTTTAGCCCTGATGCTTTGCGAAACATGTCCATCACCTCTATAACAATTCTCATTTGATCCTCTATGGCTTCGACAAATAAGAGAAAGTCATCTATGAACATTAGATGAGAGATATCCGGCCCTTCCCTTCCTACTTTAATATCTTTCTAGCAGCTCCTCTGCACCTGTTCTTCAATAAGATATGAGAGTTTATCCATACCTATAACAAAGAGATAAGGCGATATAGGATCACCTTATCTCAAGCCTCTTTTAGGGACATAATTCTCAGTTCTATTGCCATTCCAGATCAGGTTGTAAGTGACTGTTTGGATGCAATTCATAATTAAATTAACAAGGTGGTTAGGAAATTGGAACTCATTTAATCTTTGCAACATGAACTCCCAATCCAGCCTATCATAGGTTTTTTCAAAGTCAATTTTGATAGCAATGAACTGACTATTTCCTTTCATCCTCTTCATGGTATGTATCATCTCCTTTGCTATTAAAATATTATCTTGAATCTTCCTTCCTGGGATAAAGCTTGATTGGTGGATAGCTATTTTATAATTTAAGTCCGGTTTAATCCTTTCAACCAAAATTTTTGTGATCACTTTGTAACTCACATTGCACAAAGCAATAGGTCTAAACCGAATCATAAATTCTGGGTTATTGATCTTGGGTATGAGGGCAAGGAGAGTAAAATTGCTCTGCTTGATCTGCTTGGCCATATTCCAGTAATTGTAGATAAAGTCACAAAATTTCCCCTTCATAATCTCCCAGTTTTTCTTGTAGACAAGGGTTGGCAGTCCATCACTTCTTGGAGCTTTTAATGATTCAATATTGAAAAGTGCTCTCCTAATTTCCAGCTCTGTGGATATTGCTGTGAGGTTTCTGCAATTCGAAATGCTAAAATTAGGCATGTTGATAACTTGATTTTCAATTGGAATAATAGTTACCTGTTCTTGATAGAGATTTTGGAAGTGGTTGATGATGTGATTTTTTTAGTTCTTTCTCCTCTTCTATCCAATTTCCTTGAAGGTTTCGAAGCTTTTAAATCTTATTCTTTCCTATTCTGATAATGGTTTGTGTGTGATAATATCTTGTATTCCTATCTCCCTCCACTATCTATTTTCGTCTAGACTTCTGCATCCAAAATGTTTCTTTCTTATCCGAGATATCATATAGTTTCTATTGAGTTCTTGTTCCAGCTTGTCAAGATAAGGATTATTGCCATATGAGATGCTCCTTTGGTTACATGTAATCCTATTTAAAAATCTTCTTTTTATTTTAAAGATATTGCCATAAGTTTCCTTGTTCCATTTGAGGAGATCTTCTTTGAGCTCTCCTATCAGCAGCGTATTCTCCTTGTTCTAACTTTCTTTCAGGCAGTTTTGAAAATCTGGATATAATTCCCACATAGCTTTGAATCTTAAAGGTCTTTATTGTCTCCCCTCCATTCCCTTTCGTTTATTATTAAAAGGGTGTGATGGTCAGAGTTGATCCTAGGAAGCACTTCTGTTGCTGTTTCATTGAATCTGGTCCTCCAAATGTGGTTACACAGAGCTCTATCAAGTGTTTTTTTTTTTCTGTACACAGCTTTATCAAGTCTTTTAATTAAAGACTTTCTCATGTCCCTCCCATTTCGGCCCTCTCCAAGTGAATCTAGAGCCAATGAAGCCCAAGTCTATGAGTTCGCATCTATTAATCCAGTTTGCAAAGGTAT
>NC_029787.2:89672998-89680618 GCF_000816755.2 Arachis ipaensis | reverse complement strand
AATCTCCTGTGATCATTCAGTCTCCCATTTATAAAATTTGCAATCTACAGTAGCTTGGTCCATATAGTTCTTCTAATTTTATTGTCAGGGATGGCATAAACAGCAGTTAAAAACCACTCCCTCATTATTTTGTTGCACTTTCACATGGATGTACTGCGCGTGAGATTTAATTTTCATGATGTTGATGTCAGATCGATTTCAACAAATCCAAATGCCGCCGATAAAGCCTTAGGCTTCCTCCACTATGTAGTTGGTAAAGCCAAGATGTTGAATAACTTTCCTAGCCGTATCACCGCTATACTTTATTTCTAATATAATTGAATATCAGGTTTGTGATGTTTATAATATTTTTCAAGGTATGCCTAAAAGCTCCACTAGCCGCATCCCTAACATTCTAACATTCCATACAAGACTAATCATTAAAACAACAAACAAAAATAAAAATAAAAATATGTAAAGAAAAAGGATATGTCCTCTGCTTAGAGCGGTAAATAAGTTTAGATGTATCTCTTGAGAACACTAGTTACAGGTGTTGAAAAATCAATCCCCTCCAATAGTTTCATGTTAGGATATATTTCTTCTTTCTCTAGATCCATGTCTTCTTTTCCTCCCTCATTTGTAGCCATAGGATCAGGTGGTTTTCCTTCCCGGAGAGGCATTTGGATTGAAGCCTCAATCCCCTCTTCCATGTTAGTTGAGGGTGATAAAGGATCTTCTATCCAATTTTTCTCATAGTGATTCCCATTATTGTTGCTACAAATTCTGATTGGGTGAGTTTGTTCCTTGTGATTGTTGCTAATGACACCTCATCTTAAATAATTTTTAGGATTTTTTATTTAGTTTCATAGATTTTAAATTAATTTCTTATGATTTTTAATAGAAGTTAATAAATAATCAAATATTTGAAATTATCGAGTTAGGATAGTGTTTTTATGTTTTCAGAAGTTTTGGCTTAAAAAGTAACAAGAATCAATGCTTTCTCACAAAGAAAGCACAAAGAAAATAGAAGCATGGTCCAAGAAGCGTGACCAAAGAAGTATAGTCTAAGAAACAAAAGCGTGCTCAAAAAGAAAGAAATTGGAGCCCAAAACATATACGCTCGGCATACATGTCCACTAGCCCAGACCTCTTCGCACTTCATTGATCATAATGTGAGCTATAGAGGTTCGAATGAGGTAGTTTTAGTTGCGTTAGAAAACTAATGTCCAGAACTTCAAAATGATATGCATATGTCTATAATGGACATTTAGTTTCAGCCACGTACCACCATCATCTTTGGGACACAAAAAAATAGCGTCCCAAACAACTTAAAATTCAAGTCCAGTATGTTCCAACTCTCAGGATACAACAATTAAGGCCCAAGCTGAATTATCCACATCATCAAAAGCCTCAATCACATTCAGTAGAGTTGAAGGTCTAAAAGATTAGTTATTAATTCTCTCTAGAAGCATAAGCGATTTGGTTGTTAGGATTTGATTTGAATTATCATTTTTAAATTTGAATTAAAGTCAATAACTTATATTTCTCTCCGGAAGATAAGTAGTTATCTTATCTCTCGTAAAGATAAGATTAGTTTAGTTTTGAATTTTGATTCTAGAATTTAAGCTATAAATAAGTGAGCATAGCTCACAAAGGAGATAATCAAGTCTTCAGACTACGTCTCTTCTTGTTTTTCTTACTTTCTCATGGGTAACTAATTCTCTGTCAAAGGGTTAGGAGCTCTGTTTATACTTTCTATTGATAATTAATAGAAGTTTATTTCATTTTGAAGTCTTGCATTGATTTATTTCATGATTGAGTTATTCGTTCTTCATTCGGATTAGTAGTATTGAAAACTATTCTAATATTTTTTTAAATTCTTTTATTATAATTGAAAAAATTGATATTTGAATTATAACTTGAAAACTCTATCACATGGCTATTTGAATTCAGCTAGGAATAGTGGTTCAATTAGTGTGTGAGTGTGACACGTACATGATTTTTAATCACTCTAATTTTGAATAAGTGGTATATAATTCAGATTAGAACAACTTTTGAAAATCATGTTTTCTTGTAAAATTTAACTGGACAGGACTAGTTTGAATACGTGACATATAATTCGACATAAGGACTACTTTTAAATCTTATTTGAATTTAAATAAATTTTTGTGCATAATCTCTTAATTAATTAATTGACAACTAATAATGTTTGAGAAACTGAGAAACCAAGGAATTGGAAATTAGTTTCTAAAAATTTGTCATGAAGGATCTTTGCAAACTTCAATATAAATAAACAAGATTTGTTATCCTAAGAGTATAAGCATCTCCAAAGCCCTTGATTCTCATGATCACTGTCTTCTATTAATTCAACATTCAATCTCACTGTTCGTGACATCTAAGCATCCAACATTCTCAAGATTGCAAGATTTTCTCTTGCCCTCTCCGATCATCAATCAGGTGTAATTAATCTAATTAGGAATTTAATCTTTGCTTTGATTACTCAATCCTGTAATCCTCATAGGAATGATATTCACTCACCGTGGTATTACTTGAGCGATCTGGTGCACCTATTGGTATCCGTGAGCATCAATTTTCGCTAATCAGTTGCTACACATAGTATGGCTTATCCCTTTTAAGTCATTGATGGTCCACTCTATGGTAGTTTTATGATCTCTTAATACCTTGAGTAACTCTTCCTCTTCCAACTTGCTCAATGATGCATTTATAATCATTGGTTATATTTCCTTAGTTGGAGGTAAGAGTTTGAGGTAAGAGTTTCATTTCCAATTTAGGGGCTTCAACTCGTTTTTCTTCTTTAGTGGCATTGGCTTTTTCTATCATGGATGAATTTATGGTCGTGGACTTCTCTGGTTGTTGTAATTCTCCTTTAGAGTTGACAAAAATTCCTTCTTTGATGCTCGCTTGTTCTATTGGAGCTTCTTCATGCAACTTTGCATTCCTTTTTCTAATCCATCAGAAGTTGCCTCACTGAGAAGGAGTTTGTTTTGTTTGTTGGCCAATTGCTTGGCAATTTACTCTAATTGAATCTCCAAACTCTTGATGGATAGGCCTTGATTTCTAAAATTTTCTTCGGTCTCTCACATGAAGTCCTGAGTTTGTTGAACAAACTCCTGGGTGGATTGAAACAAACTTTTCACAGCAAGCTCAAGGAAAGTTTATGGTTGCATTGACGCCACTTGCTGTTAGTATGAGATATTAGAGTACCCTTGTCCTTAGCCAACCCAATTATTATCAGGGTAATTCCTCTGTCTGGGAAGATAAGGGTTACTCCCCGACCTTGAGGAGTATCCCATGCATGCTCCTTCATAGAAATTATAGCTGGGGGCTTATGAAGATTGCAATTGCTCTATTTATGCTATCAGTAAGGAAACCTGTTGAAACATGCGCTTGTTGAGTGCGAGCATTATGTTTATGGGATTCATTGATTCCTTATACACGAACACCAAACTTGATTAAAAGCATCGTGTGGAATAAAAAGAATAAACTCGAATAAAACCTAATAATGAAAAAGAAATAAAACGAAAACGAAAACAAAGACAGGATCTAATTTAGCAATTTAACCTAACATATCATGACAATCTCAGTTAATCCCTGGCAACGACGCAAAAAACTTGATGAGTGAAAACTAAAGCACATGGATACTGGCAAGTATACCGGATCGCTCAAATAGTACCATGGTGAGTGGATATCGTTCCCACAAGGATTAAAGGATTGAGCACGCAAATATCGAGTTAAATAACTAATTAGATCAATGAAACCTGGGTTGATTAGGGGTTAAGACTTGTCTTGTTTGCAGTCTTGGAAGTTGAGTGCTTTGGAGGCAATGATTGTTGAGTTGAGAGAAATTAATAATGAAGAATGTCAAGGGCTTTAGAGATGTTTAAGCCCTAGGAAAATCAAACCTTGTTTACCTATTCTAAAGCATGCAAAGATCTTTTCACGACGAATCTTAATTTACCGATTTTCAATATCTTGGCTCCTCATTTTCTCTTCAATTAACTGCTCACCAATGTCTTGGTCAATCAATTAATTAAAGAGGTTAAGTATAAATCTGATTCAGTTCCGCATAAGATTCAAAAGTAGTCCTTAGGTCGGATTATACGTCACGTATCCAAGCTAGTCTTGTCCAATCGAATCTTATGAGAAAATACAATTTTCAAAAGTTGTTCTAATCCGAAATATATGTGACGTATTCAAAACTAGAGTGATTGAAAATCATGTATGTGTCTCACACTTTATAAACCACTATGTCTAGTTGATTCAAAAAATCATGTGAAAGAGTTTTCATGCATAATTCGATTATTAATTCTGTCAAAAAAATAAGCAAATTCAAAACAGGATTAGCATATCTTTTGACACTATTAATCCCTTAAGAATGAAGAATGAAATACTCAATCATGAAATAGATTAATGCAATACTCTAAAATAAAAGAAAACTTAGATTAATAATCCATAGAAACATAAATAGAGCTCCTAACCTTTTGACAAAAGGATTAGTTACTCATGGTCATGGAGAATGGAAAACAACATTGATAAGAAACTGTGCCGAGGAGACTGGATGTCCTCTTTGTGAAAAATCTTTACTTATTTATACCAAGAGTTTCTTCTAATTCAAATTCCAAAAACTAAATCTTATCTTAATCAAAATAAAATAACTTTTAATAATTCAAATCATAGAATTAAATCAAATTCAAATCTAATTATAACAGAATCTTCTTCAACCTTCAATTAGGAATCACATATTTGAGGTTGGGCTTTGTTGAAATAATTATTGGTATTGCACGTGGCTCTCTGGCATGTTACTGGACTTGACTATTTGGCCTTGGGTGTGTAACGCCAAGCAGTGGTGTTACATGCCACCTTCATTGGCAAGCAAGGCATGACATGCCCTATCCATTGCGTTGCACGCCACCTTCACTGATTGCTCCAAGGGCTTGCTTTCCTTCAGGGCGTTACACGCCCTTCATATGTGATGCGTCCGCATCTTTAGTATTTTTTCTTCTTAATTTCAATTAATTTTATTAAAAATTCCTGTTGAATAAACAATGAATTTGAGGTTAGAATGAATATTACTTTAATTAGTTGAATTTCATTAATTATAGAAAGTTTTAGAAGGAAAGCAGAAAAAAGCAAAACAGAAAAGAGGTGGAGAGCATAAAACAAAAAGCTACCTATGACAAACAGAGAGCTTGGTGCGCAGAAATTGTGATTACACTTTGATTATGTAAAATTCATTGCTCTTTCTTTCCCTGGTAATGGCGCCAAAAACATGATGAATAAAAAGCTTATGCTTTTACCACACCAAACTTAGAATTTTGCTCGCCCTCGAGCAAGAGAAGAAAGAATAGATGAAGAAAAAGAAGAAATGGAGGAGAGGAAGAAGGGGTTGTGTTGTGTGAAAATGAGGAAGAATGGAGGGCTATATATAGGGAAGGGAGGGGATCTCTATTACAGAGAGGGGCATGAGGTTTATTCTTGAACCAAGGTCACACAGAGCCTTAAAGATCATGGTGCCTATGGTACAAGGTATTATGAACTTTCCAGGATCCTATCTCTTCTGAGGCAGTGTCAGTTGATCCAGGTCACTTAGTTCATTGGTGAACAAGGGAGGTTCATCTTCCCAAGTTTCAATGCCAAATAATTTGGCATTTAGCTTCATGATTGCACCAAGAAACTTGGCAGTTTGCTCTTCAGTGACATCCTCATTCTCTTCAGAAGAGGAATACTCATCAGAGCTCATGAATGGCATAAGGAGGTTCAATGGAATCTCTATGGTCTCTAGATGAGTCTCAGATTCCTTTGGTTCCTCAGAGGGAAACTCCTTATTGATCACTGGATGTCCCAGGAGGTCTTCCCCCTTGGGATTCACGTCCTCTCCTTCCCTTACAGGTTCAGCCATGGTGCTTATGTCAATGGCCTTGCACTCTCCTTTTGGATTCTCTTCTGTATTGCTTGGGAGAGTACTAGGAGGGATTTCAGGGATCCTTTTACTCAGCTGGCCTACTTGTGCTTCCAAATTTCTAATGGAAGACCTTGTTTCATTCATGAAACTCACAGTGGCCTTAGATAGATCAAAGACTAAATTTGCTGAGTTAGGAAGTTAGAAAAGATATTTTGAAATCAAATTTTTGAAAAAGATATGATGAGAAGATATTTTTGAAAAGATATGATAGAAATTAGTTTTTAAAAAAGATTTGATTTTTGAAAAAGATAAGATTTTTAAATTGAAAATTTGATTTGACTCATAAAAACAACTAGATTTTAAAAATTTTTGAAAAAGTCAAATCTAATTTTCGAAATTTTAAGAGAGAAAAAGGGAAAGATATTTTTTTGATTTTTGAATTTTTTTATGATGAGAGAGAAAAACACTAAAATGATGCAATGCATGAAATTTTTAGATCAAAACAATGAATGCATGCAAGAATGCTATGAATGTCAAGATGAACACCAAGAACACTTTGAATGTCAAGATGAACACCAAGAACACTTTGAATGTCAAGATGAACACCAAGAACACTTTGAATGTCAAGATGAACACCAAGAACACTTTGAATGTCAAGATGAACACCAAGAACACTTTGAATGTCAAGATGAACACCAAGAACACTTTGAATGTCAAGATGAACACCAAGAACACTTTGAATGTCAAGATGAACACCAAGAACACTTTGAATGTCAAGATGAACACCAAGAACATTATGAAGATCATGATGAACATCAAGAACATATTTTTGAAAAATTTTTAATGCAAAGAAAACATGCAAGACACCTAACTTAGAATTCTTTAATGCTTAGACACTAAGAATTCAAGAATGCATATGAAAAACAAGAAAAGACACAAAACATGCAAATGCAAAGATCAAACAAGAAGACTTACCAAGAACAACTTGAAGATCATGAAGAACACTATGAATGCATGAGAATTTTCGAAAAAAAATGCAAGATGCACATGCAATTGACACCAAACTTATAACATGACTCAAGACTCAAACAAGAACACAAAAATATTTTTGATTTTTATGATTTTATGATTTTTTTTTTGTATTTTCTTTTTTTTTTCGAAAATTATTGTGAAAAATAAAAATAAGGATTCCAAAATTTTTAATATGAATTCCAGGAATCTAGCATTCTTAGTCTAAAGCTCCAATCGAAGGGTCAGGCATGGCTTGATAGCCAGCCAAGCTTTAGTATGTAAATCAGGAACAGCAGTAGGTGGATTAGCAACAACTAGCTTGCTCTTGATAACAAATTGGAAGCCTCAGTCCAAATGAATTTAGACATGGCTTTACAGCCAGCCAAGCTTCACATGTTTCATGAAACACTAGAATTCATTCTTAAAAATTCTGAAGAAAAATATATTTTTGAAAACATTTTTATTTTTTAAAATTTTTTTTTTCGAAAACAAAGGAGAAAATTTTTTGAAAGATTTTTGAAAAATTTTTGAAAACTTTTTGAAAAAAACGAAAAGAAAGTTACCTAATCTGAGCAACAAGATGAACCGTTAGTTGTCCAAACTCGAACAATCCCCGGCAACGGCGCCAAAAACTTGGTGCGCAGAAATTGTGATTACACTTTGATTATGTAAAATTCATTGCTCTTTCTTTCCCTGGCAATGGCACC
>NC_029787.2:89610454-89672945 GCF_000816755.2 Arachis ipaensis | reverse complement strand
TGGTCAACGCACCCTGTCACGGCACGAGTATTCATCTGTCGGTTCTCGATCCTGCTGGAATAGGATTTACTATCCTTTTGCGTCTGTCACTACGCCCAGCACTCACGAGTTTGGAGTTCGTCACAGTCATTCAATCCCAGAGTCCTACTCGGAATACCACGGACAAGGTTTAGACTTTCCGTACTCTCATGAATGCCGCCATCAATCTAGCTTATACCACGAAGATTCCGATTAAGAGATCTAAGAGATACACATTCAATCTAATATAGAACGGAAGTGGTTGTCAGGCACGCGTTCATAGGGAATGATGATGATTGTCACGTTCATCACATTCAGGTTGAAGTGCGAATGAATATCTTAGAAGCGAAATAAGATGAATTGAATAGAAAACAGTAGTACTTTGCATTAATCTTTGAGGAACAGCAGAGCTCCACACCTTAATCTCTGGAGTGCAGAAACTCTACCGTTAAAATTACATAAGTGAAAGGTCCAGGCATGGCCGAGATGGCCAGCCCCCAAAACGTGATATAAGATAGCATACCACTGATCAAAGATCTCTAATACAATAGTAAAAGGTCCTATTTATAATAAACTAGCTACTAGGGTTTACAGAAGTAAGTAATTGATGCATAAATCCACTTCTGGGGCCCACTTGGTGTGTGCTTGGGCTGAGCTTGAATGTTACATGTGTAGAGGTTATTCCTGGAGTTGAACGCCAGTTTTGGTGCCAGTTTGGGCGTTGAACTCCACTTTGCAACTTGTTTCTGGCGCTGGACGCCAGAATTGGGCAGAGAGCTGGCGTTGAACGCCAGTTTGCGTCGTCTAGACTTAGGCAAAGTATGGACTATTATACATTGCTGGAAAGCCCTGGATATCTACTTTCCAACGCAATTGGAAGCGCACCAGTTTGAGTTCTGTAGCTCCAGAAAATCCATTTTTAGTGCAGGGAGGTCAAAATCCAACAGCATCAGCAGTCCTTCTTCAACCTCTGAATCTGATTTTTGCTCAAGTCCCTCAATTTCAGCCAGAAAATACCTGAAATCACAGAAAAGCACACAAACTCATAGTAAAGTCCGGAAATGTGAATTTAACATAAAAACTAATGAAAACATCCCTAAAAGTAGCTAGATCCTACTAAAAACATACTAAAAACAATGTCAAAAAGCGTATAAATTATCCGCTCATCAGAGCTCTTTGTGATAAATAGGATCTCAGAATGACTTGCAAAAAGCTTTTTATAATTAACAGAAAGCTCCCTGGAAGGAGAAAGCCCCCTGGAAGGAGCAAAAACAGATGACATACTACGTGAGAGCCATTACATACAACGTGGGGGCATTTCCCATGTCATGCATACGCATGCAGCGTGCGTACGCATGACCATCACTTCTCGCGTACGAGTGATCTCACGTACAACGTAGGGCTTTCACACGTACACATGATGTAAGCGTACGCACTACAAGGAACTTTTGGGCAGTCACGCGTACGCTCGACACATGCGCACGTGCAAGTGGATTTTAGCGTAGTACGTGGAATTCACCATGTACAATGCTAGGGCACCTCATAAGGCCAAGTTGAAGGAAATTGGCTCATGTACAACGTAGCTGATGAGCGGATAATTTATACCCTTTTTGGCATTATTTTTACATAGTTTTTAGTATGTTTTAATTACTTTTCATTATATTTTTATTAGATTTTATTCAAAAATCATATTTCTGAACTTTACTATGAGTTTGTGTGTTTTTCTGTAATTTCAGGTATTTTCTGGCTGAAATTGAGGGACCTGAGCAAAAATCTGATTCAGAGGCTGAAAAAGGACCGCAGATGTTGTTGGAATCTGACCCTCCTGCACTCGAAATCAATTTTCTCGAGATATAGAAGCCCAATTTGCGCGCTCTCAATTGCATTGGAAAGTAGACATCCTGGACTTTCCAACAATATATAATAGTTCATACTTTTCCCGAGAATTGATCGTCCAAACTAGCGTTCAAAGTCAGCCTAAAACTTTCTGGCGTAAAACGCCAGAATTGGCAACTTTTTTGGCGTTAAACGCCCATTCTGGCACCCAGGGTGGCGTTTAATGCCAACTTTGGGCATATGCACGTGAAAGCTTGGAAGCTCAGCCCAGACACACACCAAATGGGTCCTGGAAGTAGATTTCTGCACTATCTGCACTTAGTTACTCATTTTCTGTAAACCTAAGTTACTAGTCTAGTATTAAAACTACTTTTAGAGATTCATTTTGTACCTCATGACATTTTTTTACATTCCATATTGTATTTTTGATGGCATGAGTCTCTAAATCCCATAGGTGGGGGTGAGGAGCTCTGCTGTGTTTCAATGGATTAATGCAATTACTACTGTTTTCTATTCAATCACGCTTGATTCTATTCTAAGATACTCACTCGTACTTCAATATGGAGAATATAATGATCCGTGACACTCATCATTATCCTCAACATATGAACACGTACCTGACAACCACTCCCGTTCTATCTGAGCTCAACGTAGTCATTGGGCGATAGCTTGAGTGCGTATCTCTTGGGTTTCTAATCTACGGACCGAGTTCGGAGGTTAGAACCTTCGTGGTATAGGCTAGAACCAATTGGCAGCATTCCTGAGATCCGAAAAGTCTAAACCTTGTCTGTGGTATTCCGAGTAGGATCTGGGAAGGGATGACTGTGAAGAGCTTCAAACTTGCAAATGTTGGGCGCAGTGACAGTGTGCAAAAGGACAAGGGTCCTATTCCAACGCTAGCGGGAACCGACAGATGATTAGCCGTGTGGTAGCTGTACTTGGAATTTGTCATCCGAGACGAGAAATCCGACAGTTGATTAGCTGTGCAAACATCGTACCTGGTATTTTTCATCCGAGAGGATCATACAGCTTGCCATTGAAGGAAGCCATGCGTGTTTGAAGAAGAAGGCAGTAGAAAAGCAGAGATTCAGACGACAGAGCATCTCTAGAACCTCAGCCTGTTTCTCATTACTAAATCGCAAGTACTATTTATTTCATGTTATTTATTTTTCATAAATACAATCACCCTTACCATTGATCTCCCGACTAAGATTTACAAAATAACCATAGCTTGCTTCAAGCCGACAATCTCCATATTATCGACCCTAACTCACGTAAGGTATTACTTGGACAACCCAGTGCACTTGCTGGTTAGTTGTGCGGAGTTGTGAAAAGTGTAATCACAATTTCGTGCACCAAGATTTTGGCGCCGTTGCCGGGGATTGTTCGAGTTTGGACAACTGACGGTTTATTTTGTTGCTTAGATTAGGAAAAATTTCTCTTTTTTGGTTTAGAGTCACTAAAATTGAGTCTTCTATTATTGTTTTTGGTCAAAATTTTAAAATCCTTATTTTCTTTTTCTAAATTAATTTCAAAAATTTTTAAAACCAATAACTTCATGATTTAATCTTCTATTTGAATTTAGTTTATGTTTTAAGTTTGGTGTCAATTGTATGATTTTATTTTTCTTTCAATTTTTTAAATTATATGTTCTTAGTTTTTTCTTAATCTTCAAGTTATTTTTATTTATTTTCCTTGTTTGATCTTTAGTTTTTTCTTGTTTTGTGTCTTTTCTTGTTTTTCTTGTATATTTTCGAATCATTAGTGTCCAAAGTATAAAAATTTTTAAGTTTGGTGTCCTTTGTGTTTTTATTTTCTTAAAGATTTCTAAAATTTGTTCTTGGTGTTCATCTTGATCTTCAAAGTATTCTTGGTGTTCATCTTGACATTCAAAGCTTTCTTGTTTGTTTTCTTTGTTTTGATCTAAAAATTCTAAGTTTGGTGTCATTTTATTGTTTTTCTCTTTCCTCATTAAATTAAAAAATTCAATAAAATATCTTTTCCTTTATTTGCTCATTATTTTCGAATTTCTTAGGTTGACCTAGTCAAAATTTTTAAAATTGGTAGTTTCTTGTTAGGCAAGTTAAAATTTCAATTTTAAAAAAAATTTATCTTCTTAAATCATTTTCAAAAAAAAAAACATATCTTTTTCAAAACTTCCTAACCACTTTTATTTATTATTTATTTTAATCTACTTTATTTTATTTTCTTTTAGTTTTCGAAAACTTATTTTCTAGTTCCAATTATTTTATTTTATTTTTTTATTTTTAATTTGGTTATCCTTAATTAAATAAAATGAAAACAAAAATATTTTAATTTTTCTTTTACTTTATTTCTATTTTACAATCCACGTCATCTCCCTTTCTTCATCATGGATCTAAGTGGAAATGAACAGTCTAGAAGGACTCTGGGGTCCTATGCTAACCTCACTAATGCTTCCTATGGGAGTAGTATCTGTATACCTCCCATCAGAGCTAGTAGTTTTGAGCTAAATCCCCAGCTCATTATCATGGTGCAGCAAAATTGTCAGTATTCCGGTCTTCCACAGGAAGAACCTACCGAGTTTCTGGCACAGTTCTTACAAATTGCTGACACAATACATGATAAGGAAGTAGATCAGGATGTCTACAGATTATTAATGTTTTCATTTGCTGTAAAAGATCAAGCTAAGAGGTGGTTAAACAACCAACCCACAGCAAGCATAAGAACATGAAAACAGTTATCAGACAAATTCCTGAATCAATATTTCCCTCCAAAGCAGATGACACAGCTAAGGCTGGACATCCAAGGCTTTAAACAAGAGGATAATGAATCCCTTTATAATTCCTGGGAGAGGTACAGAGGGATGCTAAGGAAATGCCCCTCTGAAATATTTTCAGAATGGGTGCAGTTAGACATCTTTTACTTTGGGCTTACAGAAAAGGCCCAAATGTCTTTAGACCACTCAGCTGGTGGATCTATACATATGAGAAAGACAATTGAAGAGGCTCAAGAGCTCATTGATACAGTTGCTAGAAATCAATATCTATACTTAAGTAGTGGGTCCTCCATGAAAGAAGAAGCTAATGCAGTATTCACTGAACTTAGTCCTCAAGAACAAGTTGCTGAACTCAATCAACAATTGCTTAGTATAACAAAATAGTTAGCAGAATTTAAAGAGATGCTGCAAGAAACCAAAGATGCTAATGAGAATATGGAAAAACACTTGAATCAAACAAGATAGCAGCTATCTAAAAAGATAACAAAAGAATGCCAAGCTGTTCAATTAAGGAGTGGGAAGACATTGAATGTCTCAATTCAAAGCAGCAGGAAGCCAAGAAAGGAATAACTAACAGAAAATGACCAACCCACTACCCAAAATTCCTCTGAGGACAGTAAAAGCCCAGAGAGGAATGATTCTGGCGTTCAAACGCCAGAAAAGGGTAAGAAAGTGGCGTTAAACGCCCAAGGGATGGCCAGTTCTGGCATCCAAATGCCAAAAAAGGGTGGCAATCTGGCGTTAAACACCCATGCAACACCCAATTCTGGCGTCAAACGCCAATAGGGGATCAGACACTTGCAAGTGCTGATAACAACCCCCTTAAGCAGGCTTCTCCAACCAGTTCTGTAGGAAATAAACCTGCAGCAACTAAGGTTGAAGAATACAAAGACAAGATGCGCTATCCTCAGAAACTCCGCCAAGCGGAATAGGATAAACAATTTGCCCACTTTGCAGACTATCTCAGGACTCTTGAAATAAAGATTCCATTTGCAGAGGCACTTGAGCAAATACCCTCTTATGCTAAGTTCATGAAAGAGATCTTAAGTCATAAGAAGGATTGGAGAGAAACTGAAACAATTTTCCTCACTGAAGAATGCAGTGCAGTCATTCTGAAAAACTTACCAGAGAAGCTTAAAGATCCCGGAAGCTTTATGATACCATGCACATTAGAAGGTGCTTGTACTAAGACAGCTCTATGTGATCTTGGGGCAAGTATCAACCTAATACCTGCATCCACTATCAAAAAGCTTGGTTTGACTGATGAGGTTAAACTAACCCGGATATGTCTCCAACTTGCTGATGGCTCCATAAAAATCCCATCAGGCATAATTGAGAACATGATTGTCAAGGTTGGGCCATTTGCCTTTCCTACTGACTTTGTAGTGCTGAAAATGGAGGAGTACAAGAGTGCAACTCTCATTCTAGGAAGACCTTTCCTAGCAACTGGATGAACCCTCATTGACGTCCAAAGAGGGGAGATAACCCTGAGAGTCAATGAGGATGAGTTTAAGTTGAATGCTGTCAAAGCTATGCAGCATCCAGACATACCAAAAGACTGACTGAGCGCTGACATCATTGACTCTCTGGTAGAAGAGATAAATATGACTGAGAGTCTCGAATCAGAGCTAGAGGATATTTTTAAAGATGTTCAGCCTGATATGGAGGAACCAGAGAAAACAGAAGAACCTCTGAAAACTCCTCAGGAAGAGGAGAAGCCTCCTAAACCCGAGCTCAAACCACTACCACCATCCCTAAAATATGCATTTCTGGGAGAAGATGACACTTTTTCTGTGATCATAAGCTCTGCTTTAGAGCCAAGGGAAGATGACACTTTTCTTGGGTGGTCCATAAGTGATCTTAAGGGCATTAGCCCAGCTAGATGCATGCACAAGATCCTTGATAAACCACTATTTTATGGTTTATCTTGTGCTCAATTGAGTGGATTTTATCAACTCTTTACCCACTTATTCATATTATTCGCATGTTTTACGTTTTCCTTCCTGATTTTGTGCTATGATTGAAAACATGCTTCTTTGGCCTTTAAATTACTAACTTTAATCCTCTCTTATTATCATTCGATGCCGTGATATGTGTGTTAAGTGATTTCAGGATTTACAGGACAGGAATAGCTCAGAGAATAGAAAGGAAGCATGCAAAAGTAGAAGGAATACAAGAAGTTAAAGGAACTGCAAAGCTGTCAACCTGACCCTCTCGCACTAAAATGATTATAACTAGAGCTACAGAGATTCAAATGACGCAGTTCCAGTTGCGTTGGAAAGCTAATGTCCGGGGCTTCGATTTGATATATAATATGCCATAGTTTCCCTGACGCTAGGTGAAGTGAACGCGCGCTCCACGCGAACGCGTCGCAGTGACAGAAATCAGCGTGGCAGATTTCTTCTCCAGCGATTTTTGGGCTGTTTTAGACTAGTTTTCGGCCCAAAAAACATAGATTAGAGGCTATAAAGTGGGGGAATCCATTCATTCATAATCATCAGCTCATAATTCATAATTTTTAGTTTTAGATGTAGATTTTAGAGAGAGAGGTTCTCTCCTCTCTCTTAGGATTTAGGATTAGGATTAGGATTAGGATTTATATTAGGATTTAGGATTTCAACTTCTTCTCAGGTTCAATATTCCTTTTATATTTTTATTTATTTTAATACTTTTATTCGTATTTGACTCATGTTCATCACGTTCTTGGGTGCGAATGGATATCTTAGAAGCGAAATAAGAAGAATTGAATAGAAAATAGTAGTACTTTGCATTAATCTTTGAGGAACAGCAGAGCTCCACACCTTAATCTATGGAGTGTAGAAACTCTACCGTGAAAATACATAAGTGAAAGTCCAGGCATGGCCGAGATGGCCAGCCCCTCTGATCTAAGAACCATACGTCCCAAGATGTCTAATACAATAGTAAAAGGTCCTATTTATAATAAACTAGTCACTAGGGTTTACATGAGTAAGTAATTGATGCATAAATCCACTTCCGGGGCCCACTTGGTGTGTGTTTGGGCTGAGCCTGAGTGTTGCACGTGTAGAGGTCATTTGTGGAGTTGAACGCCAGTATTTGCGCCAGTTTGGGCGTTCAGCTCTGGTTTTGGCTCCTTTTCTGGCGCTGGACGCCAGATTAGGGTAGAAAGCTGGCGTTGAACGCCAGTTTACGTCATTTATTCTTGGCCAAAGTATGGACTATTATATATTGCTGGAAAGCCCTGGATGTCTACTTTCCAACGCAATGGGAAGCGCGCAATTTCGAGTTCTGTAGCTCCAGAAAATCCACTTTGAGTTCAGGGAGGTCAGAATCCAATAGCATCAGCAGTCCTTTTTCAACCTCTGAATCTGATTTCTGCTCAAGTCCCTCAATTTCAGCCAGAAAATACCTGAAATCACAGAAAAATACACAAACTCATAGTAAAGTCCAGAAATGTGAATTTAACATAAAAACTAATGAAAACATCCCTAAAAGTGACTAGATCCTACTAAAAACATACTAAAAACAATGCCAAAAAGCGTATAAATTATCCGCTCATCAGTTACCTATTTGGCTTATGAACTCTTCATATTTAGATTTGAATGTTTTATTTAATATAATTTGAGGTATTTCAGTTTATGATTGTTTTATTCTATTTATGAATGCTTTTAATTTAATTTAGATATTTTCTTCCTTCTGGCTTTGGTTAAGTAATTGGTAACGCTTGAGTTATCAAACTCGAGGTGTTGACTGAAAATTGGAATTCTTCAAGAATTAATTCGAGTTCCTATAACTCTAGTCTTTTCTTAGGAGTTGACTAGGACTTTAGGTGTTAAATTAATTCATCCACTTAACTTACCTTCATAGTTAGAGGTTAACAAAGTGGGAGAAAAATCCAATTCTCATCACAATTGATAAGGATAACTAGGATATGACTTCTAATTCTTATACCTTGCCAAGAGATTTTATTATTGTTAATTTATTTTACTTGTCATTTAAATTACCTGTTCCTTACTTTCAAAACCCCCAATTTACAAGACTCATAACCAATAATAAGAACACCTCCCTGCAATTCCTTGAGACGACGACCCGAGGTTTAAATACTCGGTTATCAATTTTAAAGGGGTTTGTTACTTGTGACAACCAAAACGTTTGTAAGAAAGGAATTCTTGTTGGTCTAGAAGCTATACTTAAAACGGGAACTTATTTGTGAAAATTCTAGACCGCGCGAGAGTATCGCTCTTCAAAATGGCGCCGTTTTGACGAACTGAATTCCTGCGCGATCTAAAATTTTCTAAAAATAAATCTTCGTTGCAAATATAGCTTCTAAATCGGCAAGGAATCCCTTTCATACAAATGTTTTGTTTGTCACTTAAGCAAACCCAATAAAATTGATAACCGAGTATTTAAACCTCGGGTCGTCTTCTCAAGGAATTGCAGGGAAGTATGACTTATTATTAGCTATGGAAAAGGTAGAATTTTGGGTTTTTAATGTATAAGATAAAAAATAAGAATAGTAAATGGCAAGAAAGTAAATTGTAAGGGATTAATTTAAATAAATAATAAAACTCTTGGCAAGGTATAAGAACTTGAAGTCCTATCCTAGTTATCCTTATCAATTGTGATGAGAATTGGATTTTTCTCCCACTCTGTTAATCTCTAACTATGAAGGTAAGTTAAGTGGATGAATTAATTTAACACCTAAAGTCCTAGTCAACTCCTAAGAAAAGACTAGAGTTATAGGAACTCGAATTAATTCTTGAAGAATTCCAATTTTCAGTCAACACCTCGAGTTTGATAACTCAAGTGTCACCAATTATTTAACCAAAGCCAAAAGGGAAAATTCTAAATTAAATTGAAGACCTCATAAATAGAATAAAGCAATCATAAATCTGAAACACATAAATTCAAATCTAACATGGAAAAGTTCATAAAGTAAATTAGAAAAATAAATAAAAGGAACATTGAACATGTGATTGAAGAAGTTGAAATCCTAAATCCTAAAAGAAATCCTAATCCTAAATCCTAAGAGAGAGGAGAGAACATCTCTCTCTAAAAACTACATCTAAAACTAAAAATTATGAATTATGAGTTGATGATTATGAATTAATGGATTCCCCTGTTTTATAGCCTCTAATCTGTGTTTTCTAGGCCAAAAACTGGGTCGAAAACAGCCCAGAAATCGCTGGAGAAGAAATCTGCCACGCTGATTTTTGTCACTGCGATGCGTCCGCGTGGAGCATGCGTTCGCGCTGCCTAGCTTCAGGGAAACTATGACATATTATATATCAAATCGAAGCCCCGGACGTTAGCTTTCCAACGCAACTGGAACCATGTCGTTTGGACCTTTGTAGCTCATGTTATGACCGTTTGAATGCGAAGAGGCCAGGTTGGACAGCTTAGCAATTTCTTCAACTTCTTGTATTCCTTCCACTTTTGCGTGCTTCCTTTCCATCCTCTGAGCCATTCCTGCCCTGTAAATCCTGAAATCACTTAACACACATGTCAAGGCATCGAATGGTAATAAGAGAGGATTAATATTAGTAATATAAAGGCCCAGGAAACATGTTTTCAATCATAGCACAAATTAGGAAGGAAAACGTAAAACCATGCAAATAGTATGGATAAGTGGGTAAAGAGTTGATAAAAACCACTCAATTGAGCATAAGATAAACCATAATATTAATAATTCATCCACGCGACCGCGTCACCGACGCGGCCGCATCATTTGAAAAATGCCTCCCACGCGTCTGCGTCACCCCGCGAACACATGGCCCTGTGAAATTGACGTAAATGGGTGTATGGCAGAGAGTTATGATGGAATGGGGCTGGACTCATGCTGGAAGCCCAAGCCCTCCCACGCGAACGCGTTCCCCACGCGGCCGCGTCGTTTTCAAAAATGGCCATCCACGCAATCGCATCAACCACGCGACCGCGTCACCCAAAAATTTGGCAAAAAGAGTTTCGAACAGAGAGTTGCACGAACGCGAGGCTGCACTCGCGCTAATGGCACAAATCACTCCACGCGAACGCGTGACCCATGCGTCCGCGTCACTTCATAGAAGCGCTTTCCGCGAGAGCGCGTGACCCACGCGCTCGCGTCGCCTGCGCCACACAACTTATCCAGATCAGCGCCAAATATCTTATCTTTTCTTCCCCAATCCTAATTTTTCTTATCCTTTCTTACTTTCTTCTTCTTCTTCATCTTTTTAACTTCTCATCCCTCTTCACTTCCATTCTATTTCATTTAATTTATTTGCATACTTTCATTCATTGCATTATTGGTGTTAGAAATTTATTTGGATTATTAAGGGAATTGTTTGACAATTATATATTAATTTTATAGGGTTGCTTGCATGTTCAATTTAATACTTTCAATAGCTTATTTACCATTTATGCTATGTGTTTATGAAAACGCCCGTATGGCATTATGCACTATTTTTGAATTTCTTTTATTCTACTACTCTAAATGCTTGCTTTTCACAAAACCCTTTTTATATTTTATTACTTAAATATAATTGTTATTACAAACATGTTGTTAGTTTGAAAGACTTGGTAATCTAACTTGGACATTGAATGCTTGATCTATGCTACTCATGCCTTTGCCAGCATGCCAATAAACATCTTGCGTTTAATTGTCATTACATGCACTTGCTATATTTCCATTGATGAACTTTTCACATGTAGTCATGACCATGTGTTAACGTCATTCTTCCTTGCTGTGCATTGATTACCACCTTTTCCGCTCTCTTCCTTGCTCTAACCCTTAGCTTTAAAAGTTACTTTCTTTTTTCCTTTTCAGGATGGCCACCCAAAAGGATAAAGAGAAAGTTACTCCCAAACCACGGGCAAGGAAAGGAACAAAAAGAGCCCCAGCTGAGGAACCACAACCCCCATTCACTTGCACATCTTAGCATGCACCGAGGACGGTGCAACCTTTAAGTGTGGGGAGGTCGATACCGATCTCCATGGGTTAGTTATTCTCTTCTCAACACCAATGTCTTATTTTCTTTATTAGTTCATTGTTGCATTGCATAATAGATTGCATGTGTAGTTGATTTTGTGCATTTAGTTACTACTTGGTTGAAGTAATATTTTCTTTTTCAAGAAATTTTTATAGCATTTCACTAATTTAAATTGAAAAATTTTTGTTAAATTTGTTTGAAGTTGTATTTGGAACATGGTTTTTGAGCCAAAGAACACACAACCTGTGAGATTTTGAGCTTATTTATATGGTTACATTAGTTAACCATAAATATTTTATTCTTGTGTGTTTTCTTCTCTATAATTGCAATCTTTACTTTGTTCCAGTCTATATGTCTATTATTTAGTGTATTTACATGCTTGCATATGATTGAGGCTATTATTTGAATTTTTACTCATTTATCCCAAATAAGCCTACCCTTTCAATTACCTTTGTTAGTCACTTTGAGCCTTTTAATCCCCATTTGTTCTATATCTTACCACATCACTAGCCTTAAGCGGAAAAACAAGTAATCACCCCAATTGAATCTTTGGTTAGTTTAAGATAGAGATTGTGCATCAACTAAGTGTGGAGAAATTGTGGGAACATGGGTTAATAAGGGAATGTATCATGTTTCTAATTTATTTGAATATTGGGAATTTGGGAACCTACTCATGTAAAACCAGAAAAAAAAATTAAAATTCATGTGCATTGATAAGTTATGTTTGCTTTTATGATTCAAAAAAAATTTCATAAAATAAATAAGGGGACAAAATTATCCAAATGCTAAGTTAATAAAAAGATCAATGCACATGTGATAAAAGTAAAGAAATATCAAAAATTTGGTACATGAGTATGGGAATCATACAAAAGTGGGAATTATGGGTAGCTAGGGATGATTCTAAAGTTATATAGAGTATATGTATGTTAGGTAAAAGCTTAGGTTAATTAAAGATTCAATTTATAAAGCTCACTTGGCCATACATATACCCTTACCTCTACCTCAGCCCCATTACAACCTTGAAAAGACCTCATGATGTTTGCATTAGTATACTAAATATCTGTTGATTGGTTAGATGAAGAACAAAGTTTAGAAAGTAGGATTAGGGAAGAGTAGAGTGATTGACCCTAGACACTTGAGAGTTAGAGTGAAATACACTACCAGTAAGGGTTCAGTGCTTAATTCTATGTTCCCTGCTTTCATGAGCTATCTTCTTACAAGTTTACTTGTCTTTTATTATATGATTTGAATTAGTAGGATTTGAATTACTTTTGTCTGGAAGAACTTATTTACTCTTAACCAAGTAAGTAAAAGCATTTAACATGTAGTTGCATTCATAGGTTGCATTTCATACATTCTACCATTTCTCTTCATCTTTATAGCTTCTCTTGAGCTTAGCATGAGAACATGTTAATGTTTAAGTGTGGGGAGGTTGATAAACCACTATTTTATGGTTTATCTTGTGCTCAATTGAGTAGATTTTATCAACTCTTTACCCACTTATTCATATTATTCGCATGTTTTACGTTTTCCTTCCCGATTTTGTGCTATGATTGAAAACATGCTTCTTTGGCCTTTAAATTACTAACTTTAATCCTCTCTTATTATCATTCGATGCCGTGATATGTGTGTTAAGTGATTTCAGGATTTACAGAGCAGGAATTGCTCAGAGGAAGGAAAGGAAGCATGCAAAAGTAGAAGGAATACAAGAAGTTGAAGGAACTGCAAAGTTGTCAGCCTGACCCTCTCGCACTAAAACGGTTATAACTTGAGCTATTGAGGTCCAAATGACGCGGTTCCAGTTGCGTTGGAAAGCTAACGTACGGGGCTTCGATTTGATATACAATATGCCATAGTTGCTCTGACGCTAGGCGACGTGAATGCGCGCTCCATGCGGACGCATCGCAGTGACAGAAATCAGCGTGGCAGATTTCTTCTCCAGTGATTTCTGGGCTGCTTTCGACCCAGTTTTCAGCCCAGAAAACACAGATTAGAGGCTATAAAGTGGAAAAATCCATTCATTCATAATCATCATCTCATAATTCATAATTTTTAGTTTTAGATGTAGTTTTTAGAGAGAGAGAGGTTCTCTCCTCTCTCTTAGGATTTAGGATTAGGATTTCTCTTAGGATTAGGATTAGGATTTATATTAGGATTTAGGATTTCAACTTCTTCTCAAGTTCAATATTCCTTTTATATTTTATTTATTTTAATGCTTTTATTCGTATCTGACTCATGTTACCAATTTGGCTTATGAACTCTTCGTATTTAGATTTGAATGTTTTATTTAATATAATTTGAGGTATTTCAGTTTATGATTGTTTTATTCTATTTATGAATGCTTTTAATTTAATTTAGATATTTTCTTCCTTTTGGCTTTGGTTAAGTAATTGGTAACACTTGAGTTATCAAACTCGAGGTGTTGACTGAAAATTGGAATTCTTCAAGAATTAATTCGAGTTCCTATAACTCTAGTCTTTCCTTAGGAGTTGACTAGGACTTTAGGAGTTAAATTAATTCATCCACTTAACTTACCTTCATAGTTAAAGGTTAACAAAGTGGGAGAAAAATCCAATTCTCATCACAATTGATAAGGATAACTAGGATAGGACTTCTAATTCTTATACCTTGCCAAGAGATTTTATTATTGTTAATTTATTTTACTTGTCATTTAAATTACCTGTTCCTTACTTTCAAAACCCCCAATTTACAAGACTCATAATCAATAATAAGAACACCTCCCTGCAATTCCTTGAGAAGACGACCCGAGGTTTAAATACTCGGTTATCAATTTCAAAGGGGTTTGTTACTTGTGACAACCAAAACATTTGTAAGAAAGGAATTCTTGTCGGTCTAGAAGCTATACTTACAACGGGAACTTATTTGTGAAAATTCTAGACCGCACGAGAGTTTCGCTCTTCAAAATGGCGCCATTGCCGGGGAATTGCAAACGTGTGCCTTATTATTGGTTATTGTAAATATTTGCTTTTTACCTGTTTATTTGTTCTCATTTTTGTTTTTATTTTTGCTTTTTCGTAAATTAAGAGGTTATTGGTTTTTATTTAGTTATTAAAAATTTTTCAAAAAAATTTTTCTTGGTGTTCATCTTGATCTTCAAGTTGTTCTTCGTGTTCATCTTGACCTTCAAGTTGTTCTTAATTGTTTTCTTCATTTTGATCTAACATTTTAAGTTTGGTGTCATTTTATTGTTTTTCTCTTTCCTCATTAAATTTAAAAATTCAAAATTTAAAACTCAAATTTCAAATTTCAATTTTCAAAATTCAAATTTAAAAATTTAAAATTCAAATCTCAAATTTCAAAATTTAAAATTTTAAAAATCAAACCTTTTCAAAATTTAAATCTTTTTCAAATTTTTATCTTATATTGTTGACTTTTCAAAATTCAAATTTAAAAATTTAAAAATTCAAATTTAAAAATTTTCAAATTTCAAATTTCAAATTTCAAATTTCAAAATTTAATTTTCAATAACCTTTTAATTTAAATTTGTTTTATTTTTATTTTTAATTTTTATTTGTTACTATGAACTCTCACCCCTTTGGCTATGAATCTGGTTACAATTATATTGCAGGAAGAGAAAATTACAATGAGAACAGGCATTAAGGTTGGAACAATCAAAGATGGGAGGAGCCACAAGGATTTGATCAACCTTCATAGCAACAACCACCTCCAATGGACTATCAACAACCGTTCTGTGATGCATATCAAGGCAATGGCTATGGTGAGCGCTCTTTTGATTATCAACAACTACCACCATATGCCTATGAACCCTCTCCTCAACATGACTTTGGACCACCATACTCACAAGCCCCTTCCCACCATTCACTTTCATATGACCCTAACCCGTATCCACCACACCAACCACCATATGAACCACACCCAGAACCACCACCTCAATATTCACCATCTCCATATTCTTATCAAGAAGAACCATCTTCTTATTATGAACCCTCTCTCCCAACCAATGAACCCTCATATCCACCCCAACCTCCAATGGATGACAGACTTCGTGTTATTCTTCAACGGCAAGAAAGGATGAATAAGAGTGTGCTAAATTTCGCGGCCTCCTTAGGCGAGTTAGTAAATATAATAGCTTCCCAACATCTGAGCACTCAAAGAACTCCCATGGCTACATGTGGAGAATCAAAAGAAGAGCAAAGCATGAAGGAGACACTAGAAACTTCGGTGGACAATGAGGAACATGGCTTTGTATTAGAACAAGTGGAGGAAGCCATAATAGTCGCAGAGGAAGAAGTGGTTGAAGACTTAGGAGATGCAGAACCTCCATGAAAAAGTCCAGTCATAGAACCTCCTTCCAAGACATTTGAATTTGATGCCAAAGAGGGTGTACAACCTCCAACGCATATCATGGCTAAAGACTTTGAAGAGGTTGATCAACAGATGGAGATTCAAGAAGAAGAAGCACAACCTCCTATGCCCTTGGTAAGTAATGAAGAAGAGATTAAATTGGAAGAAAGCTACCAAGAGGAAGAGGTTGAAATTGAAGAAGCTTGCAAGGAGGTGGAAGTTGTCAAGGAAGAACTCAAGGGAATGGAGCTGGAAATCACCTTGCCAATGCTATTGGAGACCTCTTCTCCAAAGCCATCACCATCTATTCCTTCGTTCAAGTGGCTAAATCTTTCATCTTTAAGCTTAATTAGCTCGCTTGAATATGCTTTACTTGAAACAGATAGTCATCTTAGAGCTCTTTGTGGTATTAAGCATAAGAGGAAGATGGTTAGTGGTAGGAGTCGTCATGAAAGATTCAATATGGTGGAAAGCTCAAAGTTTAAATGCAAAGGTTGGTGTAAAGCTCAGCTAAATGGGTCTAGGAAGTTGTTTGGCCGCCTTAGTGAGAATTTAGATTACCTGCCACCCGGATGGAACAATATTGCTCAACAAGAAGATGGGTGCAAAAGCAAGGTTTGGGACCCCAGAATTCATTATGGCAATCAACACTCTTGGGGCCTTGTCACTTGCTTTAACTTGCTTGAAGGCTTTCTGCGCCTAGTTTGGGATCCCGGAGGCCATTGGAAGTCCAAGCATTGGTGGCAGTTTCAGGATGAGTTCAAGCACAAGCCGCCATGACAAGGAGCTCACCAAATGTCCAACTTAAGGACTTTAACTAAAAGTGCTAGGTAGGAGACAACCCACCATGGTATAATCATTCCTTTTTCATTTTTTATTTAGTTTTATTTGTTTTCGAGTTTTATTTTATTTTATTGAACCTGGAGTTTTGCATAACATTCATATTAGTATTGCATTTTACATACTGCATTATTAAAAAAAAAAGCACGCACGCGACGCGGCAGCGTCGCTGACGCGTCCACGTCACAAGTGCATTAGGAAGAAAAGAAAAGTGAACAGAGAGTCACGCGAGAGCGTGGTTGGAGGCGTGCCTTTGGCACAAATTGATCCACGCGTCTGCGTCACCCACGCGAACGCGTGCCCTAAAAATCGACGTAAAAAGGGTGTATGGCAGCAAGTTATGATGGAGTAGGGCTGGAGCCGCGCTAGAAGCACAAGCCCCACCACATGAATGCGTGCCCCACGCGTCCGCATCATTTTCCAAAAAAGGCCATTCACGCGATCGCATCAACCACGCGACCACGTCACCAAGATTTTTGGCAAAATGCATTTAAACAGAGAGTTGCGTGAACGCGAGGCTGCACTCGCGCCAATCGCACAAATCAGGCTACACGATCGCGTGACCCACGCGTCCGCGTCACCTGACCTTATCGCGCACCACGCGACCGCGTCACTCACGCGTCCGCGTCGCCTGCGCCGCACAACTTATCCAGATCAGCGCCAATTATCTTGTCTTTTCTTTTCTAATCCTAATCTCTTCTATCTTTTCTTTCTTCTTCTTTCTTTCTTACTTTATTTCTTTCACTTCTCATTTTTTTTAACTTCATTCTTTTACTTAATTTATTTGCATATTTCATTCATTGCATTTTAATTTTGTGCATGTTTTTCTTTTCTTTTCTAAATTTATTTTTTTCCATTGGTGTCACTTGTTCATATTCAACTGTTGTGTCTTTTCTGGTATTATTTTAGTGCTTAGTGACTTGTTTTACACTGTTGGATAATATTATTTAAGTCAATACTAATCTTTTATGATATTTCTATTAATTTTGCATTGACATTAATTTATATTATCTTGCACTCTCTTCCCCATTGTTACAAATTTTTGCACTCTTGATTTGCCATGTACTTCTACTGTTTTCTCACTTGCATGTTGTAGCTACCATGTAATTGGGACCCTTATTATCTGGCATTAACACCGATATTTTATTTATTTTCTATCTTTATTTTTGGGTTACTTTTCTTCTTTTTCCTCTTCTTTCAGGATGACCACCAAGAAAGGAGAGAAAAAGCTTCTAAATGGAGAGACAAACAAGTCCATCAGCACAATCCTTAGAGAAAAGCATCAGTTGGAGAGACCCGTCCACTTGTACATCTTAGCATACACCGAGGACGGTGCAATCTTTAAGTGTGGGGAGGTCGATACCGATCTCCGTGGGTTAGTACCTTCCTGTCTCAACACCAATGTTTAAATTTTCTTTGTTAAATTAGTTGTTGCATTTGGATGTTTAATTGCATGTTTGTTTGATTTTATGCATTTAGTTACTACTTGCCTAAAGTAATAAATTTCTTTTTAGGACTCTATTTTTGAAAAATTTTACTAATTTAAATTGAAAAATTTTTATGTTAAAACTTGTTTGAAGTTGTATTTGGAACATGGTTTAAAGCTAAGAACACACAACCTGTGAGATTTTGAGCTTATTTATATGGTTACATTATTTAACCATAATATTTATTCTTGTGTGTTTTCTTCTCTATAATTGCAATTTTTGCTTTGTTCCATTCTATATATCCACTATTTAGTGTATTTACATGCTTGCATATGATTGAGGCCATTATTTGTTATTAGCTCACTTATCCCAAATAAGCCTACCTTTTACATCGCCCTTGTTAGCCACTTTGAACTTTTTAACCCCTTCTATTCCATAACCACATTACTAGCCTTAAGCAGAAAAACAAAATAAAAATCCCAAGTTGAATCCTTGGTTAGCTTAAGATAGATATTGTGTATAATTTAAGTATGGGAATTTTATGGGAACATGGGATAATAATAAAAAAAAAGGGAATTAAATTGAATAAGTTATTTGAAAATTTGGGAAGCATGCTCATGTGAAATCAAAATAATTAAATTACCATGTGCATTGAAAAAAAAATATTAAGTAACTAAATAAGGGGATACAAAAAAAAAGAGAAAAAGAAAAATAATATTACCCTAAATGCAAAATAAAAAGAATCAATGCACATGGGACAAAATTCAAAAATAAGTTTGATACATGAGCATGTAATACAAAAGTGGAAAAAATTTGGGTAGCTAGGTAAAGCATTTTAAATTATATAAAGTATGTATATGTTAGGTGAGATCTTAGACTAATCAAGGATTCACTTTCTTAGCTCACTTAGCCTTATATATATATATATATCCTTACCTTTACCTCAGCCCCATTACAACCCTGAAAAGACCTCATGATGTTTGCATTAGTATACTAAATATTTGTTGATTGGTTAGATGAAGAACAAGGTTGATAAAGCATGACTAGGGAAGAGTAGAGTGATTGACCCTAGACACTTGAGAGTTAGAGTGATATACACTACCAGTGAGGGTTCAATGCTTGATTCTATGTTCCCTGCTTTCATGAGCTGTCTTCTTACAAGTTTACTTGTCTTTTATTGTATGATTTGAATTAGTGGAATTTGATTCATATTTGTCTTGGAGGAGTTATTTACTTTTAACCAAGTAGGTAGAAACATTTTGCATGTAGTTGCATTCATATAGATAGGTTGCATTTCATACTTTCTTACTTTTCCCATTCACCCTTATAGCTTCTCTTGAGCTTAGCATGAGGACATGCTAATGTTTAAGTGTGGGGAGGTTGATAAACCACTATTTTACGGTTTATCTTATGCTCAATTGAGTGGTTTTTATCAACTCTTTACCCACTTATCCATACTATTTGCATGGTTTTACGTTTTCCTTCCTAATTTTGTGCTATGATTGAAAACATGTTTCCTGGGCCTTTAAATTACTAATATTAATCCTCTCTTATTACCATTTGATGGCTTGATATGTGTGTTAAGTGATTTCAGGATTTACAGGACAGGAATGGCTCAGAGGATGGAAAGGAAGCATGCAAAAGTGGAAGGAATATAAGAAGTTGAAGAAATTGCTAAGCTGTCCAGCCTGACCTCTTCGCATTCAAATGGTCATAACTTGAGCTATAGAGGTCCAAACGACACGGTTTTAGTTGCGTTAGAAAGCTAACGTCCGGGGCTTCGATTTGATATATAATATACCATAGTTGTCCTGACGCTAGGTGACGCGAACGCGTGCTCCACGCGGATGCATCGCAGTGACAAAAAGCAGCGTGACAGATTTCTTCTCCAGCGATTTCTGAGCTGTTTTCGAACCAGTTTTTGATCCAGAAAACATAGATTAGAGGCTATAAAGCGGAGAATCCATTCATTCATAATCATCAGCTCATAATTCATAATTTTTAGTGTTAGATGTAATTTTTAGAGAGAGAGGTTCTCTCCTCTCTCTTAGGATTTAGGATTAGGATTTCTCTTAGGATTTAGGATTTCAGCTTCTTCAATCACAGGTTCAATGTTTCTTTTATTTATTTTCCCAATTTACTTTATGAACTTTTCCATGTTAGATTTGAATTTATGTGTTTCAGATTTATGATTGCTTTATTCTATTTATGATGTCTTCAATTTAATTTAGAATTTTCCCTTTTGGCTTTGGTTAAATAATTGGTGACGCTTGAGTTATCAAACTTGAGGTGTTGACTGAAAATTGGAATTCTTCAAGAATTAATTCGAGTTCCTATAACTCTAGTCCTTCCTTAGGAGTTGACTAGGACTTTAGGTGTTAAATTAATTCATCCACTTAACTTATCTTCATAGTTAGAGGTTAACAGAGTGGGAAAAAAAATCCAATTCTCATCACAATTGATAAGGATAACTAGGATAGGACTTCCAGTTCTTATACCTTGCCAAGAGTTTTATTATTTATTTAAATTAATCCCTTACAATTTACTTTCTTGCCATTTACTATTCTTGCTTTTTATCTTATACATTAAAAACCCAAAATTCTACCTTTTCCATAGCTAATAATAAGTCATACTTCCCTGCAATTCCTTGAGAAGACGACCCGAGGTTTAAATACTCAGTTATCAATTTTATTGGGTTTGCTTAAGTGACAAACAAAATGTTTGTACGAAAGGGATTCCTTGCCGGTTTAGAAGCTATACTTGTGACGAGGATTTATTTTTAGAAAATTCTAGATCGCGCAGGAATTCAGTTCGTCAATCCTATTGGAGGATGATGCTAAGCCAGTGGTTCAACCACAGAGGCGGCTGAATCCAGCCATGAAGGAGGTGGTGCAGAAAGAGGTCACTAAGTTACTAGAGGCTGAGATTATTTATCCTATTTCTGATAGCCCCTGGGTGAGCCCTGTCCAAGTTGTCTCCAAGAAGGGAGGCATGACAGTGGTTCATAATAAAAAGAATGAACTGGTTCCTACAAGAAAAGTTACAGGGTGGCGTATGTGTATTGACTATAGAAAACTCAATACAACCACCAGAAAAGATCATTTTCCTTTACCATTCATAGACCAGATGCTAGAGAGACTAGCAGGTCATGAATACTACTGCTTTTTGGATGACTATTCAGGTTACAACCAAATTGTAATAGATCCTCAGGACCAAGAGAAAACAGCATTCACATGTCTTTCTGGAGTATTGTCCTACATGTTGAGAGTAAGCACGCTGTATCAATTAGTTAGCCACAAAAGGTGGAAAATTTGGTTAGAGTAGTTAGATTAGCTGTATCAGTTAGTTAGCCACAAAAGGTGGGAAGTTTGTTAATTCTGTTTTCTCCACCTTAGCAGCCTAACTAAACTCCTCTGCTTTAGTGAGTATATATATACATCTACTCCATTGTAAGCGTGAGAATTGAATATCAATAAACAGAACTAGTTTTCCTTTTTAGTGTGTGATTAGCAGCAAACTATTCCCTATTGATCTGAACTCTTCTAGCTAGAGGTTCTGCTGCTTTGAAGCTCTAGTATGTTCATACATTTCTCTTAACATGGTATCACGAGCAAGGTTGTGAAGATCCATGGCGTTTCTTCTTCCGAATTCAACCTCTACTATCAAGAATACCTTGGTTCCAATTCAAGACAAGCTTGAAGAAAATAATTTCTCCACATGGCAGCAAGCTGTTCTTCTCACCCTTGAAACTCTCGAACTTGAAGATCATCTGGATCCCTCAAAAATTCCTCCTGAATTTGATTTAGAAGAACCTGTTCAAGAAAAGGCAGCAGCCGACTCAACAAAACAAGCCACCCCTACAAGACCATCAGCTTCTAGCAAGAAAGAATCAAGCAAGTTCAAAGAATGGAGGCAGAATGACAAAGCCCTAATGAACTGGATTCTGGCCTCTATGTCAGTCACATTCAAGCATAAGGTGGTAAACTGCAAACAATTTTATCAGGTATGGAATGTAATTCATTCGTATTTTACTACATCCTCAAGAACCCGAATTCAAAGCCTCAAGACACAACTCCGATCTGTCAAGAAAACCTCAAGTGTCACTGAATATTTGGCTCTCATTCGAAAACATGTGGATTCTCTTCTAGCTATTGGATATCCTCTCACCGAGGATGATCACATTCAAGCTATTCTAGATGGTCTCACAGAGGAATACCATGGATATGTCACTTCGGTAATGTCACGAATGTCAAACTTTACGGTTCAAGAAGCTGAGTCCTTTTTACTTGGCTATGAAGATTTACTTGATAGATACAAGAAACCTGATCAAGGAATTGCTTTGGCCAATCTAGCACAAACTCCTTCCACTCCTTGGTTTAATTTCAATAGAGGATCTGGTGGAAGAAGAGGGCGTGGAGGCAGGCTTGGCCGTGGTGGAAGATTTGGTGCTCAGCGACCACAGTGCCAATTATGTGGCAAAATTGGCCATATGGTGCAGAACTGCTTCTTTAGATATGATCCCCATTACCAGAATTCAAACAACTCCTCACCCGCTACTCCTCATTATCAGAATTCGACTACCTCAGCGCAGTCTATTACACCACCTCCACCACAAGTTCCTTACAGCAATTCGTTCCCACCACCACCCTCCTCATCCTTCCCCCAACCAAGGGCTTATCTTTCTACAAATTCGGCTCTCCCAGACACTGCATGGTACCCTGATTCAGGGGCTAGCCACCACTTAACTGCTGATCATGCTAACCTTCTCAATACATCAGAAACTACGAATTGTCCAGAACAAGTCTTCGTTGGTAATGGCCATGGGATTCCTATTTTACACCATGGCTCATCTCTTCTATATGATAAATGTCGCAATATATGTTTTAAATTGAATACCCTTTTACATGTTCCTAATATCTCTCAAAATTTATTAAGTGTTTCTCAATTTGCAAAGGATAATCATGTCTTTTTTGAGTTTTGGCCTGATTTTTGTGTGATCCGTGATCAGGTTACTCGGGATCATCTCCTTCAAGGACTGGCTAAAGGAAGAATCTATTGTTTTGATCAATTAGTTGTTCCAAGAAATAGAATACTTAAATCTACTGCTGAGAATTCTAAAGCCTCAGCCCATTCAGAAGTTTCACAAAATTCTGTGCTTTCTTTCAATACTAGTGCTGCATGTAAAAATCAGAGTTGTAATGATCTTAATAAAGACATCATGATGAATAAAAATGATTCTAATCTTTCTCTTAATTTTCATCCTACTCTTTCTACTGTTTTCCATCCTACTCTTTCTAATGCTGCATTATGTACTTATTTGCCTAAATCTGCATCCTCGACTATGAATTGTGCACTTAAAACTCACAATCCTGGTACTGACAATCTCATTCACACAAAGGAGAGCTCTAGATATCTGCACACTAATAACAATCCTATTGCATTTCCCACTCAAATTAGGCCTATTTTACCTACTGAACTTTGGCATAAAAGACTTGGACATAGCAATCTAGGCACTGTTCAAAAAGTCATGTCCCAATATAATCTTCCTTTCTCCAAGTCTGATTTACCATACAAAGTCTGTGAATTTTGCACTATGGCCAAAATGCATCAGTTACCCTTTAAAGATTCTGATTCTGTTTACACTAGTCCTTTGGAGCTAGTTTACATTGATATTTGGGGGCCAACTCCCTTTATCTCAAAGTTTGGTTTTAGATATTATATGTGCTTTGTCGATGCATGTACAAAATTCTCATCTATTTCTCTTCTTGTTAACAAATCACAGGCCCTTTGTGCTCTTCAAAATTACAAAACACTCATGGAAAATCAAACCAACATGAAACTAAAAAGTATTCAAAGTGATCATGGCATGGAGTTTTTGTCAAAATCCTTTACATCCTTTCTTCAAGAACATGGTATTTCACATCGTCTATCATGCCCCTACACTCACCAACAACAAGGGAGTGTCGAGAGGAAGCATAGACATATAACTGAGACTGGTTTATCTCTTTTGGCTACTGCATCCATGCCCCTAGAATATTGGGATGCTGCCTTCACTACTGCATGTTTTCTTATCAATAGGTTACCTATAGCAAAGTTGAATTTTCGTAGTCCTTATGAAGCACTCTTTCATAAACCACCAGATTATATGTCCTTCAGAATTTTTGGCTGTGCTTGCTATCCTTTGCTACGACCATATAACAATAGGAAGTTCAATTTTAAATCTGAAATGTGTGTGTTTTTAGGCTATGATTCAAATCATAAAGGCTACAAATGCCTCAGTCAGGATGGCAAGATTTTTATTTCTCGAAATGTACTCTTTGATGAAATTATTTTTCCCTTTCAGAAATGGAAATCTTCACCTTCCTCTAAACTGTCCTCACCCTATTCTCCTCATAATGCACCAGCTGGAGTCATTCCTTTGGTCAGTCACTCTTGCCTATCTGATTCTTCTTCTGCCTCTCTTAGCCAACGTCCTTCTTCACCTGCTACACACTCATCTCACACTGCCAGCCCTCCAACTCTTTCCACTTATCCCTTATTTTCTTCTCCCTCAACTACTGCTAAATCTGCATCAGCACTTGAGGCTTGTTCAGGTTCCTCCTTCTCTTGCCCACCTACTGCAACCAATACTCTCCCTATCTCTGGGATAGAGATTCAGCCTCCTCATACTACACCTCCACCCCTTTCTATCAACACTCATCCCATGACCACTAGACTAAAATCAGGTGCTATACAACCAAAAAATCTGGTAGCCATTGCTGAAACTCCTGATCTATTCACTCAAGTTCCAAAAAATACTAAACAGGCTCTCACTTGTCCTCATTGGAAGCAGGCTATGGACAATGAATTTGCAGCCCTGACCAAATGTGGGACATGGTCCCTAGTTGATCCTCCACCCAATGCAACCATTGTTGGGTGCAAGTGGGTATATACCATCAAAAAGAATGCAGAGGGTAAGATTCTGAGGTATAAAGCAAGATTAGTTGCCAAAGGTTTTCATCAAGTGGAGGGGATTGACTTTGAAAAAATTTTTAGCCCTGTAGTAAGGCCAGTGTCAGTGCGAATCATCATCACTATTGCCCTCACCAATAATTGGTGCTTCAGGCAGTTTGACTTTGATAATGCGTTCTTAAATGGAGCATTATCTGAAAATGTATATATGCAACAGCCAGCTGGGTACAATGAGAGGCAGCCACTCAAAGTTTGCAAGCTGCACAAGGCCATCTATGGTCTTAAGCAAGCCCCAAGGGCTTGGTATCATACTCTTGCTTCTACCTTACGAACCCTTGGATTTCGGAATACAACTTCTGATGTGGCATTGTTTATAAGACACACAAATTCTGATGTCACTTACATGTTGATATATGTGGATGATATAATTGTTACAGGGTCCAATTCTGCTGCAATTGACACTTTAATTAAACAGTTAAACTGTATTTTCCCTTTAAAAGATCTTGGTTTATTTCACTTTTTTTTAGGCCTTGAAGCTCATTATTTGCCTGAGCAGAAATTGTTACTTACTCAAACAAAGTATGCAAAGGATCTGCTACATCGTACAGGAATGCATAATTCCAATCCTATGCCTACACCTATGATGACATCTTCGAAGCTGAGTAAGAATGACTCAGACCTTTATGAAGATCCTAAGGGTTACAGGTCCATCGTAGGAGCTCTGCAGTACCTCACAATTACAAGACCAGATCTAGCCTTTGCCGTGAACAAAGTCTCGCAGTTTATGCACTCACCAACCATTCAACATTGAAAAGCAATCAAGAGGATCCTTCGATACCTTCAAGGTACACTTCAAGAGGGCTTAATTTTTACTAAATGCACTGATTATCGTATTCTCTCCTTTGCAGATTCAGACTGAGCCTCAGACTTGGATGATCGAAGGTCAACTTCTGGTTACTGTATCTATCTCGGCACAAATTTAATAGCTTGGAAGAGTGGCAAGCAGTCAAAGGTTAGCAGGTCTACCACAGAGGCAGAATATAGGGCGATAGCCTCAGCTCAAACGGAGATCATGAGCATCCAGCAGCTATTGAAAGAGTTGGGAGTCCACCAACAAATACCTCCAACAATTTACTGTGATAATCATAGCACCTGTATGCTTGCTGCCAACCCTGTTCTGCACAGCAGGTGCAAGCATTTGGAGATGGATCTCCATTTTATCAGGGACTTCGTTAATTCTAAAAAGCTTTATGTGGTTCATATCTCGGGTCTTGATCAAGTGGCGGACTTATTAACAAAACCACTCTCAATTACCCTCTTCACCAGGTTTAAAAGCAAACTTCGGATAGGGACTCATCCCTCCCTAAGTTTGAGGGGGGGTGTTGAGAGTAAGCACGCTGTATCAATTAGTTAGCCACAAAAGGTGGGAAATTTGGTTAGAGTAGTTAGATTAGCTGTATCAGTTAGTTAGCCACAAAAGGTGGGAAGTTTGTTAATTCTGTTTTCTCCACCTTAGCAGCCTAACTAAACTCCTCTGCTTTAGTGAGTATATATATACATCTACTCCATTGTAAGCGTGAGAATTGAATATCAATAAACAGAACTAGTTTTCCTTTTTAGTGTGTGATTAGCAGCAAACTATTCCCTATTGATCTGAACTCTTCTAGCTAGAGGTTCTGCTGCTTTGAAGCTCTAGTATGTTCATACATTTCTCTTAACACTACAGAAGGATGCCATTTGGTCTGTGCAATGCGCCTGCAACCTTTCAGAGGTGCATGCTCTCTATTTTCTCTGATATGGTAGAAAAATTTTTGGAAGTCTTCATGGATGACTTCTCAGTATTTGGAGATTCATTCAACTCCTGTCTTGATCATCTAGCACTTGTTCTAAAAAGGTGCCAAGAGACTAACCTGGTTTTAAACTGGGAAAAATATCACTTTATGGTGACTGAAGGAATTGTCCTTGGGCAAAAAATTTCAAACAAGGGAATAGAGGTGGATCAAGCTAAAGTAGAGGTAATTAAAAAATTACCACCACCTACCAATGTTAAGGCAATCAGAAGCTTTCTAGGGCATGCAAGATTCTATAGGAGATTTATACAGGATTTTTCAAAAATTGCAAAACCTCTGAGCAATCTGCTAGCTGCTGACACGTCATTTGTCTTTGACACTGAGTGTCTGCAGGCATTTAAAACTCTGAAAGCTAAGTTGGTCACAGCACCAGTCATCTCTGTACCAGACTGGACATTACCATTCGAACTAATGTGTGATGCCAGTGACCATGCCATTTGTGCAGTGTTGGGACAGAGGCATAACAGGCTTCTGCACGTCATTTACTATGCTAGCCGTGTTTTGAATGACGCACAGAAGAATTACACAACCACAGAAAAAGAGTTACTTGCAGTGGTTTATGCCATTGACAAGTTCAGATCTTATTTAGTAGGATCAAAAGTGATTGTATACACTGACCATGCTGCTCTAAAATATCTCCTCACAAAGCAAGATTCAAAACCTAAACTCATAAGATGGGTATTGCTCCAGCAAGAGTTTGATATAGAAATAAGAGACAGAAAAGGGACAGAGAACCTGGTAGCAGATCACCTGTCCCGGATAGAACCAGTAGCAAGGGCGTCCCTCCCTCCTACTGAGATCTCTAAAACCTTTCTGGATGAGCAACTCTTTGCCATTCAGAAATTACCATGGTTTGCTAACATTGTAAACTATAAAGTTGTGAGATTCATACCCAAAGAGTACAGTAAGCAACAAATGAAAAAATTGATTTCTGATGCAAAGTACTACTTGTGGGATGAACCATATCTCTTTAAGAGGTATGCAGAGGGAGTAATCCGTAGATGTGTGCCTAGAGAAGAGGCACAGAAGATCCTATGGCATTGCCATAGATCACAATATGGAGGACATTTTGGAGGTGAGCGAACAGCCACCAAGGTTCTCCAGTGTGGTTTCTACTGGCTCACTCTCTATAAAGACTCCAGAGAGTTTGTATGTAACTGTGACAGTTGTCAGAGAGCTGGTAATCTGCCTCACGGTTATGCCATGCCTCAGCAAGGGATCCTAGAAATTGAGTTGTTTGATGTATGGGGTATTGACTTCATGGGGCTTTTCCCACCATCATATTCAAACACTTATATTCTGGTGGCAGTAGACTATGTATCTAAATGGGTAGAAGTAATTGCAACACCCACTAATGATACTAAGACAGTAGTGAAGTTCCTCCAGAAGAATATTTTCAACAGGTTCGGTGTCCCTAGGATACTAATCAGTGATGGAGGCACTCATTTATGCAATAAACATCTTGACTCTGCTCTGGTAGGATATGGAATTAACCATAAAGTGGCGACTCCATATCATCCACAGACAAATGGGCAGGCTGAAGTCTCGAATAGAGAACTAAAACGAATCCTGGAACGGACTGTAAGTACCTGTAGAAGGAATTGGGCAAGAAGTCTGGATGATACTCTGTGGGCATACAGAACAGCATTCAAGACTCCTATAGGAACCTCTCCATACGAACTTGTGTATGGAAAAGCCTGTCATCTGCCAGTGGAACTAGAACACAAGGCCTATTGGGCAACCAGGTTCCTAAACCTTGATGCTAAGATAGCTGGAGAAAAAAGATTACTCCAGTTGAATGAGCTAGAGGAGTTTAGACTCAATGCTTTCGAAAATGCAAAAATCTATAAAGAAAAAGCAAAAAGATGGCATGACAAAAGGCTGTCATCTAGAGTCTTTGAGCTAGGACAGAAGGTCTTGCTATTTAACTCTAGGCTCAGATTGTTCCTTGGGAAATTGAAATCCCGGTGGAGGGGACCATATGTGATTACAAGTGTGTCACCATATGGTTATGTAGAGCGTCAAGATGTTGATTCTGACAAAAAGTTCATTGTTAATGGACAGAGAATCAAACATTATCTTGAAGGCAATGTTGAGCAAGAATGCTCAAAACTGAGACTAAACTAAAAAGCTCAGTGAAGTCCAGCTAAAGATAGTAAAGAAGCGCTTACTGGGAGGCAACCCAGCTATTATCAAATCAAGTTAGATGTTTATAACAATTATATAAGTCCATTTAATTTTGTTTTCCATGTTTATTGATGCTTTTTCAGTAAACAAGTCAAGGGTATGAAGGTTCAGAACATAAAGCAGAAGAATCACAGAGTAAAAGAGCTCACTGGCATCAAAACGCCAGTACAGAGGCAATCTGGGCGTTAAACACCAGAATGGCTTTCATTCTGGGCGTTCAGAAAAATGCCCAATATGGAAGGATTTTTAGCTGGGCGTTAAACACCTAAAATGGCCACCAGATGGGCGTTTAACGCCAGAACAGCTAGGGGAGAGGTAATTTTGTTTCAAATTCAATTTTTTTCGAATTTCCATGTTTTAAATCAAAATTTTTTTCATCCAAACATTGCAAACATTTATTTTTTAATTTCCTTTTTCAAAAATTTATAATCTTATAAATTCTTTTAATTCTCTTTCAATTCTTTTTAATTCTTTTTCAAAAACTCATTCATCTTTCCAATTTCTTTTCAAATCTTTTTAACTCATTCATATTATCTTTTATTTCTTAGATGCATAAATAAAAATTCAGATTTAATCTCCTCATATCTTTTTCGTATCTTTTAAATTTTTGAAAAGAATCTCATCTTTTTCATATCATGTTTATGTTTTATCACTCATATTTTTCAATCATATCTTTTTCTAAAATTTCGAAACAATTCCCTCCCTCCCCTCTATTTATACATTCGGCCATCCCCCTTCCTCCATCATTCGAATCCTCCTCTCTATCTATTCATCTTCTTTCTTTACTTTTGCTTGAGGACAAGCAAACCTCTAAGTTTGGTGTGATTTTTCGTGATCACTGACCAAGATCATGGCCCCTAAAGGAAAACAAACCACTCCAAGAGGCAAGAAAGAAAATAATCCAAAACCACAATGGATGCATGAGAGATTTTGCACCAAGAACATGAAAATCACTACTTCAAAATTGTGTGCAGAAGATCAGTGATCCCGAAAGTCAAGTTTGATCTGAAAGAAGACGAATATCTGGAGATCCAAGAGCAGATTCGAAACAGAGGCTGGGAAATCCTAGCTAATCCTGAGATAAATGTGGGAAGAAACATGGTCCAGGAATTCTATGCAAATCTGTGGCTGACAGATAAGCAAAGAATGGAGGGAACTGCCTTCCACACTTTTCGAACCATGGTCAGAGGGAGGATTATCTAATTCCATCTTGACAAAGTGAGAGAAGTCCTCAAACTTCCTCAACTACAGGATGATCCAGAATCCTTTAATAGGAGAATGGCCAAAGATAAAAAGCTGGATCAAGTTCTAGAGGACATATGCCTCCCTGGAACCAAGTGGACCAATTCAAAAGGTGTCCTAAACCAACTAAAAAGAGGAGACCTCAAGCCAGTTGCTAGGGGCTGGTTGGATTTCATTGGGCAATCTATACTTCCCATCAGTAACCGCTCTGAAGTCACTGTCAAAAGAGCAGTGATGATTCACTGTATTATGCTGGGAAAAGAAGTGGAGGTTCATCAGCTAATTTCTTGTGAAATTTACTTAATTGCAAATAAGGAATCCACTGAAGCCAAATTGGCTTACCCAAGCTTGATCAGTCTGTTATGTAAAGATACGGGAGTACAGATAGGTGTGGATGAGTATATCCCAGTTGAACACCCAATCACCAAAAGGGTAATGGATGGACCTCAAGTTCAAGACAACCTCACCAAGAGGAGGGCGCATGAGCTCCTCCCAGAAATTCCTCAATTTGACTATTGGGCCCGCTTAGAAGCATCTGTCAACAAGCTGCAAGAATCTATAGATCAACTCAAAGAAGAGCAGCAAAATTAGAACAGCATGCTCTGCAAATTGCTCAGAGAACAAAAGGAGCAAGGGCATGAGTTATGGTGCACGAAATTGTGATCATCAATGGCGCCAACAGTTTGGTACGCACAATTGTAATCTCAATCTTTGTCACAACTCCGCATAACTAACCAGCAAGTGCACTGGGTCGTCCAAGTAATAAACCTTACGTGAGTAAGGGTCGATCCCACGGAGATTGTTGGCTTGAAGCAAGCTATGGTCATCTTGTAAATCTCAGTCAAGCAGATTCAAATGGTTATGGAGAATTGATAATTAAAAGATAAATAAAAAATAAAATAAAGATAGAGATACTTATGTAATTCATTGGTAGGAATTTCAGATAAGCAAATGAAGATGCTTTGTTCCTTCAGAACCTCTACTTTCCTATTGCCTTCTTCCAATCATTCATACTCCTTTCCATGGCAAGCTTTATGTTGGGCATCACTGTTGTTAATGGCTATTTCCCGTCCTCTCAGTGAAAATGTTCCAAATGCGCTGTCACCGCACGGCTAATCATCTGTCGGTTCTCGATCATGTTGGAATAGGATCTATTGATCCTTTTGCGTCTGTCACTACGCCCAACACTCGCGAGTTTGAAGCTCGTCACAGTCATCCCTTCCCAAATCCTACTCGGAATACCGTAGACAAGGTTTAGACTTTCCGGATCTCAGGAATGGCTGCCAATAATTCTAGCCTATACCACGAAGGTTCTAATCTTAGATTAGAAACCCAAGAGATACACATTCAAGCTTGTTTGCATGTAGAACGGAAGTGGTTGTCAGGCACACGTTCATAGATGAGAATGGTGATGAGTGTCACGGATCATCATATTCGTCAGGTTGAAGAACAAGTGTATATCTTAGAGAAGAAGTAGGCGTAAATTGAATAGAAAAACAATAGTACTTTGCATTAATTCATGAGGAACAGCAGAGCTCCACACCTTAATCTATGGTGTGTAGAAACTCTACCGTTGAAAATACATAAAAACAAAAGGTTTAGGCATGGCCGAATGACCAGCCTCCCAAAGCGTGAACATACAAGTTCCAAGATGAAAAGTATGATCAAGTGTCTAAAATACAATAGCAAAATGTTTAGGCATGGCCGAATGACCAGCCTCCCAAAGCGTGAACATACAAGTTCCAAGATGAAAAGTATGATCAAGTGTCTAAAATACAATAGCAAAATGTCCTATTTGTAGAAAACTAGTAACCTAAGGTTTACAGAAATGAGTAAATGATGTAGAATCTACTTCCAGGCCCACTTGGTGTGTGCTTGGGCTGAGCATTGAAGCTTTCACGTGTAGAGATTTTTCTTGGAGTTAAACGCCAGCTTTTGTGCCAGTTTGGGCGTTTAACTTCAGCTTTTATGCCAGTTCTAGCGTTTTGACGCCAGAATTTCTATGCTGACTTGGAATGCCGGTTTGGACCATCAAATCTTGAGCAAAGTATGGACTATTATATATTTCTGGAAAGCCCAAGATGTCTACTTTCCAACTCAATTGAGAGCGCGCCAATTGGGCTTCTGTAACTCCAGAAAATCCACTTCAAGTATAGGGAGGTCAGAATCCAACAGCATCTGCAGTCCTTTTTCAGCCTCTGAATCAGATTTTTGCTCAGGTCCCTCAATTTTAGCCAGAAAATACCTGAAATCACATAAAAATTCACAAACTCATAGTAAAGTCCAGAAATGTGATTTTTATTTAAAAACTAATAAAAACATAATAAAAACTAACTAAAATATATTAAAAACATACTAAAAACAATGCCAAAAAGCGTATAAATTATCCGCTCATCACAACACCAAACTTAAATTGTTGCTTGTCCCCAAGCAACTGAAAATCAAATAGGATAAAAAGAAGAGAATATACTATAAATTCAAAATGTCAATGAAACTTAGCTCCAATTAGATGAGCGGGACTAGTAGCTCTTTGCCTCTCAACAGTTTTGGCATCTCACTTTATCCTTTGAAGTTTAGAATGATTGGCATCTATAGGAACTCAGAATTTAGATAGTGTTATTGATTCTCCTAGTTCAGTATGTTGATTCTTGAACACATCTACTTTATGATTCTTGGCCGTGACCCTAAGCATTTTGTTTTCCAGTATTACCACCGGATACATAAATGCCACAGACACATAACTGGGTGAACCTTTTCAAATTCTGACTCAGCTTTGCTAGAGTCCCCAATTAGAGGTGTCCAGAGCTCTTAAGCACACTCTTTTTACTTTGGACCACGACTTTAACTGCTCAGTCTCAAGTTTTTACTTGACACCTTCACACCACAAGCACATGGTTAGGGACAGCTTGGTTTAGCCGCTTAGGCCAGGATTTTATTCCTTTAGGCCCTCCTATCCACTGATGCTCAAAGCCTTGGATCCTTTTTATTTTACCCTTGCCTTTTGGTTTAAAGGGCTATTGGCTTTTTCTGCTTGCTTCTTTTTTTTTCTTTTTTTTCGCCATTTTTCCCCTTTTTTTTCTGCAAGCTTTTCACTGCTTTTTCTTGCTTCAAGAATCAATTTTATGATTTTTCAGATTATCAATAACATTTTTCCTTTTTCATTATTCTTTCAAGAACCAACAATTTTAATATTCATAAACAACAAATTCAAAAATATGCACTGTTCAAGCATTCATTCAGAAAACAAAAAGTATTGTCACCACATCAAAATAATTAAACTAGTTTCAAGGATGAATTCGAAATCATGTACTTCTTGTTCTTTTGTTTTTAGATCATTTTTCATTTAAGAAAGGTGATGGATTCATAGAACATTCATAGCTTTAAGGCATAGACACTAAGACACTAGTGATCATGTAATAAGACACAAACATAGATAAACATAAAGCATAAAAATTCGAAAAACAGAAAATAAAGAACAAGGAAATTAAAGAACGGGTCCACCTTAGTGATGGCGGCTTGTCCTTCCTCTTGAAGATCTTATGGAGTGCTTGAGCTCCTCAATGTCTCTTCCTTGCCTTTGTTGCTCCTCTCTCATGACTCTTTGGTCTTCTCTAATTTCATGGAGGAGGATGGAATGCTCTTGGTGCTCCACCCTTAGTTGTCCCATATTGAAATTTAATTCTCCTAGGGAAGTGTTGATTTGCTCCCAATAGTTTTATGGAGGAGAATGCATCCCTTGAGGTATCTCAGGGATTTCATAATGAGGAATTTCCTCATGCTCTTGTCCATGAGTGAAATCTCTTGTTTGCTCCATCCTTTTCTTAGTAATGGGCTTGTCCTCATCAATGAGGATGTCTTCCTCTATATCAATTCCAGCTGAATTGCAAAGATGACAAATGAGATGGGGGAAGGCTAACCTTGCCAAAGTAGAAGACTTGTCCGCCACCTTGTAAATTTCTAGGGATATAACCTCATGAACTTCTACTTCCTCTCTCAATCATGATGCTATGGATCATGATAGCCCGGTCTATAGTAACTTCAGACCAGTTGCTAGTGGAAATGATTGAGCGTTGGATGAACTCCAACCATTCCCTAGCCACGGGCTTGAGGTCACGCCTTCTTAGTTGAACCAGCTTCCCTCTTGAATCTCTCTTCTATTGAGCGCCCTCTTCACAAATGTCTATGAGGACTTGGTCCAACCTTTGATCAAAGTTGACCCTTCTAGTGTAGGGGTGTGCATCTCCTTGCATCATGGGCAAGTTGAATGCCAACCTTACATTTTTCGGACTGAAATCTAAGTATTTCCCCTGAACAATTGTAAGCCAATTCTTTGGATCTGGGTTCACACTTTGATCATGGTTCTTGGTGATCCATGCATTGGCATAGAACTCTTGAACCATTAAGATCCCAACTTGTTGAATGGGGTTGGTGAGAATTTCCCAACCTCTTCTTCAAATCTCATGTCGGATCTCCAGATATTCACTCTTTTTGAGCTTGAATGGGACCTCGGGGATCACTTTCTTCTTGGCCACAACTTCATAGAAGTGGTCTTGATGCACCCTTGAGATGAATCTCTCCATCTCCCATGACTCGGAGGTGGAAGCTTTTGCCTTCCCTTTCCTCTTTCTAGAGGTTTCTCCGGCCTTTGGTGCCATAAATGGTTATGAAAAAACAAAAAGCAATGCTTTTACCACACCAAACTTAGAAAGTTTGCTCGTCTTCGAGCAAAAGAAGAAAGAAGAGAGTAGAAGAAGAAGAAATAGAGGAGATGTATGGGGGTAGTGTTTCGGATGTGTGAAAAGGAAGGAGTGAAGATGGGTTTATATAGGAGTAGAGAGGGGGGCTTGGGTTCGGCCATGTATGGGTAGGATTGGGAGGGAAAGTGGTTGAATTTGAATGGTGAGGTAGGTGGGGTTTTATGACAGATGGATGTGGATTGGTGAAGAGTTTATGGAGAAGAGGGTAGGATTTGATAGGTAAGGGGTTTTTTTTTTGGGGAAGAGGTATTGAGTTGATTGGTGAAGAAGAGAGAGAGTGAGTTGAGGTTGGTGAGGATCCTATGGGGTCCACAGATCCTGAGGTGTCAGAGATTTCTCATCCCTGCACCAATTAGGCGTGCAAAACGCCCTCTGCTGCCAATCCTGGCGTTAAACGCCAAGTTGCTGCCCATTTCTGGCGTTTAACGCCAGCTTCTTACCCTTTTCTGGCGTTAAACGCCAGTCTGGTGCCCATTTCTGGTGTTAAAAGCCCAGAATGGTGCCAGACTGGGCATTTAACGCCCATTCTACTGCCCTTACTGGCGTAAATTCCAGTAGGCTTCTCCTCCAGGGTGTGCTATTTTTCATTCTGTTTTTTAGTTTATTTTTGCTTTTTTAATTGTTTTTGTGACTTCACATGATCATCAAACTATAGAAAGCATAAAATAACAATGGAAAATAGAAATTTAACATAGATAAGTAAAATTGGGTTGCCTCCCAACAAGCGCTTCTTAAATGTCAATAGCTTGACAGTGGGCTCTCAAGGAGCCTCACAGATACTCAGAGCATGATGATGGCCTCTCAACACCAAACTTAGAGTTTGGTTGTGGGGGCTCTATTTGACTCTGCATTGAGAGAAGCTTTTCATGCTTCCTTTCCATGGTTACAGAGGGATATCCTTGAGCTTTAAACACAAGGGAGGCCGCATTCACTTGAAGGACCAATTCTCCTCTGTCAACATCAATCACAGCTTTTGCTGTAGCTAGGAAGGGTCTGCCAAGAATGATGGATTCATTCATACACTTCCCAGTGTCTAGGATTATGAAATCAACAGGGATGTAGTGGCCTTCAACCTTTACCAAGACATCCTCTACAAGTTTATAAGCCTATTTTCTTGAATTGTCTGCCATCTCTAGTGAGATTCTTGCAGCTTGTATCTCAAGGATTCCTAGCTTCTCCATTACAGAGAGAGGCATGAGGTTTATGCTTGACCCTAGGTCACACAGAGCCTTCTCAAAGGTCATGGTGCCTATGGTACAAGGTATTGAGAACTTTCCAGGATCCTGTCTCTTTTGAGGTAATCTCTGCCTAGTCAAGTCATCCAGTTCTTTGGTGAGCAAGGGGGTTCATCCTCCCAAGTCTCATCACCAAATAACTTGGCATTTAGCTTCATGATTGCTCAAAGGTACTTAGCAACTTGTTCTTCAGTAACATCTTCATCCTCTTTAGAGGAAGAATACTCATCAGAGCTCATGAATGGCAAAAGTAAATTCAATGGAATCTCTATGGTCTCAGTATGAGCTTCAGATTCCCATGGTTCCTTATTAGGAAACTCCTTGGAGGCCAGTGGACGTCCATTGAGGTCTTCCTCAGTAGAGATCGCTGCCTCTTCCTCCTCTCCAAGTTCGGCCGTGTGGGTTATGTTGATGGCCTTGCACTCTCCTTTTGAATTCTCTTCTGTATTGCTTGGAAGAGTACTAGGAGGGAGTTCAGTAACTTTCTTACTCAGCTGACCCACTTGTGCCTCCAAATTTCTAATGGAGGACCTTATTTCAGTCATGAAACTTTGAGTGGTTTTAATTAAATCAGATACTACAGTTGCTAATTCAGAGTGGTTCTGCGTAGAATTCTCTGTTTGTTGCTGAGAAGATGATGGAAAAGGTTTGCCATTGCTAAACCTATTTCTTCCACCATTATTGTTGTTGAAGCCTTGTTGAGGCCTCTGTTGATCTTTCCATGAGAGGTTTGGATGATTTCTCCATGAAGGATTATAGGTGTTTCCATAGGATTCTCTCATGTAATACACCTCTTCCATTGTTGGGTTCTCAGGATCATAAGCTTCTTCTTCAGATGAAGCTTCTTTGGTACTGACTGTTACTGCTTGCATTCCAGACAGACTCTGAGAAATCATATTGACTTGTTGAGTCAATATTTTATTCTGAGCCAATATGGCATTCAGAGTATCAATCTCAAGAACTCCTTTCTTCTGATTTGTCCCATTATTCATAGGATTCCTTTCAGAAGTGTACATGAATTGGTTATTTGCAACTATTTCCATGAGTTCCTGAGCTTCTGCAGGCGTCTTCTTCAGATGAAGAGATCCTCCAGCAGAGCTATCCAATGACATCTTGGACAGTTCAGATAGACCATCATAGAAAATACCTATGATGCTCCATTCTGAAAGCATGTCAGAAGGACACCTTCTGATCAATTGCTTATATCTTTCCCAAGCTTCATAGAGGGATTCACCTTCCTTCTATCTGAAGGTTTGAACTTCCACTCTAAGCTTGCTCAATTTTTGAATAGCTTTCTCTTCAAGGTCCTTTCAGGTTCAGGATCAGCTTCAATAAGAATGCCTTTGTCCTTGCTCCTGCTCATATGAAAAGAGAGGAGAAGAAAATATGGAATCCTCTATATCACAGTATAGAGATTCCTTGAGGTGTCAGAAGTAAAGAAGAATAGAAGGAGAAGGTAGAGAAGAAAGAATTCGAACTTATCAAGAGGGATAGAGTTCGAATTGTACATTGAGGAGGAGTGTTAGTCCATAAATAGAAGGATGTGGGAAGAGGGGAAGAATTTTCGAAAATAAAGTAAAAATATTTTGAAATAATTAAGAGAAATTTTGAAAATTTGGTAAATGATTTTCAAAAACTAAGATTGGAAAAGAAATTAAGTGATTTTTGAAAAAGATTTTGAAATTAGAAATAAAAAAGATATGATTGAAACTTAATTTTGAAAAAGATGTGATTGAAAAGACATGATTGAGAAGATATGATTGAGAATCAAATTTAAAAGAAGAAAGTTTTTAAAATTAAAGTTGATTACTTGACCAACAAGAAATTAAAAGATATGATTCTAGAATTAAAACTTTTGATCCTTTCTTAATAGGCAAGTAACAACTTGAAAATTTTGAATTAAATCACTAATTGTAGCAAGGATTTTCGAAAATAGTAATAAATAAAAAAAATTAAAAGAAATTGATTTTGAAAAGATATGATTGAAAAGATATGATTTGAAAAAAATTTGATTTTGAAAAATTATGAAAATTTGAAAAAGATTTGAATTAAAAACAAAATCTTCCCTCTAGTGTCCTCCTGGCGTTAAACGCCCAGCCAGGCACCCTGGCTGGCGTTTAAACGCCAGTTTTCCTTTTTCACTGGGCGTTTTGAACGCCTAACTTTTTCTGTGTAATTCCTCTGCTGAATGTTCTGAATCTTCAATTCTCTGTGTTATTGACTTAAAAAGACACAATTTTAAGATTTTTTTTGAATTTTTAATGATGAGAAACAATAAAAAAATGCAACTAAGATCAAATAAACAATGCATGCAAGACACCAAACTTAGAAGTTTGTATACTAAGGACTATAACAATTTGAAAATGCATGTAAGAAACAACAAAAGACACAAAATAAGATAAATTAAAGATCAGAGCACTGAAATCATCAAGAACAACTTGAAGATCAATGAAGAACATAATGCATATATTCGAAAAAATACAAGAAGAATAAAGACATGCAATTGACACCAAACTTAAAATTTGACACTTGACTCAAACAAGAAACACAAAATATTTTTGGTTTTTATGATTTTATAATTTTTTTGTGATTTTTTGAAAATTATATGGAAAAAGAGAAAAAGGACTTCAAAATTCTTAATGAGAATTCCAGGAATCATGCAATGTTAGTCTAAAACTCCGGTCCAGAAATTAGAAATGGCTTACTAGCCAGCCAAGCTTTCAGTGAAAGCTTCGGTCTAAAACACTAGACATGGCCAATGGCCAGCCAAGCTTTAGCAAATTATTACGTTCAACAGCAAGATTGATAGAAATCAACAAGCCCTTGTGATGATAAGTTGAAACATCGGTCCAAAAGATTAGACATGGCTTCTCAGCCAGCCAGACTTCAACAAATCATCATGAAACTCTAGAATTCATTCTTAAAAACTCTGAAGAACAAAATAGAAATACAAATTTTTTTTGTGAGATTTTTTGAAAATTGAAAAGTAATAAGCTTAAACATAAAATAAAATTACCTAATCTGAGCAACAAGATGAACCGTCAGTTGTCCAAACTCGAACAATCCCCAGCAATGGCGCCAAAAACTTGGTGTACGAAATTGTGATCATCAATGGCACCAACAGCTTGGTACGCACAATTGTAATCTCAATCTTTGTCACAACTCCGCACAACTAACCAGCAAGTGCACTGGGTTGTCCAAGTAATAAACCTTACGTGAGTAAGGGTCGATCCCACGGGGATTGTCAGCTTGAAGCAAGCTATGGTCATCTTGTAAATCTCAGTCAGGCAGATTCAAATGGTTATGGAGAATTGATAATTAAAAGATAAATAAAACATAAAATAAAGATAGAGATACTTATGTAATTCATTGGTAGGAATTTCAGATAAGCGAATGAAGATGCTTTGTTCCTTCTGAACCTCTGCTTTCCTATTGCCTTCTTCCAATCATTCATACTCCTTTCCATGGTAAGCTTTATGTTGGGCATCACCGTTGTCAATGGCTACTTCCCGTCCTCTCAGTAAAAATGTTCCAAATGCACTGTCACCGCACGGCTAATCATCTGTCAATTCTCGATCATGTTGGAATAGGATCCATTGATCCTTTTGCGTCTGTCACTACGCCCAACACTCGCGAGTTTGAAGTTCGTCACAGTCATCCCTTCCCAGATCCTACTCGGAATACCACAGACAAGGTTTAGACTTTCCGGATCTCAGGAATGGCCGCCAATAATTCTAGCCTATACCACGAAGGTTCTAATCTTAGATTAGAAACCCAAGAGATACACATTCAAACTTGTTTGCATGTAGAACGGAAGTGGTTGTCAGGCACGCTTTCATAGGTGAGAATGGTGATGAGTGTCACAGATCATCACATTCGTCAGATTGAAGAACGAGTGTATATCTTAGAGAAGAAGTAAGCGTGAATTGAATAGAAAAACAATAGTACTTTGCATTAATTCATGAGGAACAACAGAGCTCCACACCTTAATCTATGGTGTGTAGAAACTCTACCGTTGAAAATACATAAGAACAAAAGGTTTAGGCATGGCCGAATGGCCAGCCTTCCAAAGCATGAACATACAAGTTCCAAGATGAAAAGTATGATCAAGTGTCTAAAATACAATAGCAGAAGGTCCTATTTGTAGAAAACTAGTAACCTAGGGTTTACAGAAATGAGTAAATGATGCAGAATCCACTTTCAGGCCCACTTGGTGTGTGCTTGGGCTGAGCATTGAAGCTTTCACGTGTAGAGACTTTTCCTGGAGTTAAACGCCAGCTTTTGTGCCAGTTTGGGTGTTTAACTCCAGCTTTTATGCCAGTTCTGGCGTTTTGACGCTAGAATTTCTATGCTGACTTGGAACGCCAGTTTGGGCCATCAAATCTTTGGCAAAGTATAGACTATTATATATTTCTGAAAAGCCCAGGATGTCTACTTTCCAACACAATTGAGAGCGTGCCAATTGGGCTTCTGTAGCTCCAGAAAATCCACTTCGAGTGTAGGGAGGTCAGAATCCAACAGCATCTGCAGTCCTTTTTCAGCCTCTGAATCAGATTTTTGGTCAGGTCCCTCAATTTCAGCCAGAAAATACCTAAAATCATAGAAAAACACACAAACTCATAGTAAAGTCTAGAAATGTGATTTTTATTTAAAAACTAATAAAAACGCCAGAAGCTAATCCTTGAAGAGCCGGACATCCCACAGATTGAAGGAGCACCTGTTTCTCAAAATAAAGGTTGTTGAGTCCTAATTCTGTGATAACTTTTATTATTAGAAACCTATTTTAAGAGTCACATAAGCATTAGTATTAGAGTCATTTATTTTCATGTCCTTAAGTTCCTTTCTCTTATTATTATTTGTCTGCTTTTATGTTTATGTCGTATTTCTATTCCATGATCAATAAAATTTAGAGTATATGTCTTAAAGCTATGAATAATCCCATAAATCCCTCACCTTTCTTAAAAGAAAAATATTTTTATTTGCAAAAGAACAAGAAGTACATGAATTTCGAATTATATCATGAAGATTATCTAATTATTTTGATGTGGTGGCAATACTTTTTGTTTTCTGAATGAATGCTTGAACAGTGCATATTTTTGAATTTGTTGTTCATGAATATTAAAACTGTTGGCTCTTGAAAGAATAAAGAAAAAAGGAAAAATGTTATTGATAATCTGAAAAATCATAAAATTGATTCTTGAAGTAAGAAAAAGCAGTGAAAAGCTTGCAGAAAAAAAAAGGAGGAGAAAAGAAAAAAATGGCGAAAAAAAAGAGAGAAAAAAAAGAAAGAAAAAGAGAAAACAAGCAGAAAAAGCCAATAACCCTTTAAACTAAAAGGCAAGGGTAAAGAGGATCCAAGGCTTTGAGCATTAATGGATAGGAGGGCCCAAAGGAGTAAAATTCTAGCCTAAGCGGCTGAATCAAGCTGTCCCTAACCATGTGCTTATGGCATGAAAGTCCAAGTGAAGAGCTTGAGACTGAGTGGTTAAAGTCGTGGTCCAAAGTAAAAAGAGTGTGCTTAAGAGCTCTGGGCACCTCTAACTGGGACTCTAGCAAAGTTGAGTCACAATCTAAAAAGGTTCACCCAGTTATGTGTCTGTGGCATTTATGTATCCGGTGGTAATACTGGAAAACAAAGTGCTTAGGGTCACGGCCAAGACTCATAAAGTAACTGTATTCAAGAATCAACATACTGAACTAGGACAATCAATAACACTATCTGAATTCTGAGTTCATATAGATGCCAATCATTTTGAACTTCAAAGGATAACGTGAGATGCCAAAACTGTTCAAAAGCAAAAAGGCTATAAGTCCCACTCATCTAATTGGAACTGAGCTTCATTGATAATTTTGAAATTTATTGTATATTCTCTTCTTTTTATCCTATTTTGTGTTCAGTTGCTTGGGGACAAGCAACAATTTAAGTTTGGTGTTGTGATGAGCGGATAATTTATACCTTTTGGCATTATTTTTACATAGTTTTTAGTATGTTTTAATTACTTTTCATTATATTTTTATTAGTTTTTATTCAAAAATTATATTTCTAGACTTTACTATGAGTTTGTGTATTTTTCTATAATTTCAGGTATTTTCTGGCTGAAATTGAGAGACTTAAGCAAAAATTTGATTCAGAGGCTGAAAAAGGATTGCAGATGCTGTTGGATTCTGATCCTCCTTCACTCGAAATGGATTTTCTCGAGCTACACATACCCAATTGGCGCGCTCTCAATTGCGTTAGAAAGTAGACATTCTGGGCTTTCCAGCAATATATAATAGTCCATTCTTTGCCCGAGAATTGATAGCCCAAACTGGCGTTCAAAGTCAGCCTAAAACTTTCTGGCGTAAAACGCCAGAACTGGCACCTTTTTCGGCGTTAAACGCCCATTCTGGCACCCATGGTGGTGTTTAATGCCAACTTTGGGCATATGCACGTGAAATCTTGGATGCTCAGCCCAGACACACACCAAGTGGTTCCTGAAAGTAGATTTCTGCACTATCTGCACTTAGTTACTCATTTTCTGTAAACCTAAGTTACTAGTCTAGTATAAAAACTACTTTTAAAGATTCATTTTATACATCATGACATTTTTTTACATTCCATATTGTATCTTTGATAGCATGAGTCTTTAAACCCCATAGGTGGGGATGAGGAGCTCTGCTGTGTTTCAATGGATTAATGCAATTACTACTGTTTTCTATTCAATCATGCTTGATTCTATTCTAAGATACTCACTCGTACTTCATTATGGAGAATATGATGATCCGTGACACTCATCATTATCCTCAACCTATGAACACGTGCCTGAAAACCACTCCCGTTCTATCTGAGCTCAACGTAGTCATTGGGCGACAGCTTGAGTGCGTATTTCTTGGGTTTCTAATCTACGGACCGAATCCGGAGGTTAGAACCTTCGTGGTATAGGCTAGAACCAATTGGCAGCATTCCTGGGATCCGGAAAGTCTAAACCTTGTCTGTGGTATTCCGAGTAGGATCTGGGAAGGGATGACTGTGAAGAGCTTCAAACTTGCGAATGTTGGGCGCAGTGACAGTGTGCAAAAGGACAAGGGTCCTAATCCGACGCTAGCAGGAACCGACAGATGATTAGCCGTGCGGTAGCTGTACTTGGAATTTGTCATCCGAGACGAAAAATTTGACAGTTAATTAGCTGTGCAGACATTGTACCTAGTATTTTTTATCCGAGAGGATCATACAGCTTGCCATTAAAGGAAGCCATGCGTGTTTGAAGAAGAAGGCAGTAGGAAAGCAGAGATTCAGATGACAGAGTATCTCCAGAACCTCAGCCTATTTCTCATTACTGAATCACAAGTACTATTTATTTAATGTTATTTATTTTTCATAAATACAATCACCCTTACCATTGATCTCCCAACTAAGATTTACATAATAACCATAGCTTGCTTCAAGCTGACAATCTCCGTGGAATCGACCCTTACTCACGTAAGGTATTACTTGGACGGCCTAGTGTGCTGGTTAGTTGTACGGAGTTGTAAAAAGTGTAATCACAATTTCGTGCACCAGTAGCCTACTTCACGTTATACGTGAGCCCACAAAATACATTCCAGGACCAATTTTTGTATCACGTATAACGTGTTACAAGCGACGTACTACGTGGACTTCAGTGCTTCTCCCAGGATCTCAAGCCAAGACCATCCTTCCTCCAATTTCTCAACCTTTTGGATGATCAATCACAAGCCCATTGATGATGACAGTTATTGAAGATTGCAAGCAATTAAAGAAGAGATCTTTCCGAAAGAAAACAATTAGGAAAAGATTTGATTTTGTTTTAGTTATGATTTGTTTTTGGAAATTTGAATTTTGAATTCTGTTTTCTCTAGGGTTAGTATATAAGGAAAGAGGGTTCTGACTTCTTCTCTTCTTTGGCAGCTTAGACTTTGGAGAATTAAGGATTTCAAGGATGAACATGAGTTTCTTATTCTCCTCGATTAAGGTTAGGAGCTCTGTTGGTTTTATGGATTAATGCAATAACTTTTCTACCTCTAATTGATGCAATTGATTTCTTCTTAAGAAAAGGTTTTTGTTTTTCATCTTAAAGAGTTTGAATGTATTGGGAAACAATTCTTTTTTAACTTGATTTTTCTTAATTTCTTGAAAAAGTTGATTAATTGAATTATAGCTTGAAAACCGTTTCTCATAATTCTTAAGTTTTGAAACTGGATTAATAAGTGACATAAAATCAACTATGTTAAATTCTTATGAATTGTGTGGCTTTATAAATCAGAGATGTGTGTAACTCTTTTCTTGATTAAGTGACTAAGGAATTAGCGTTTAATTAGGTAAAAGAGAAATTGAATCACCAAGGGATTGTGGTTTAATTACTAATGATTTTCCATAAAAGAATCGTTGCATGATTAAGGTAAAAAGTGAAAAGTTTAATCCAGACGTTCTAATATCTCTAAAACCTTAACTTTCTTAATCACATATCTTTTTCTCACTCACTGTTGCTTTTGTTCTTGATTTTGTTTGATTTTTGTTTATGCGGAAAGCTTTTCAAAATCCTAAATTGATTGTCTGACTAGATTAATCGGTTGATTTTGCTTGCTTAATCTGTTAATCCTCCTGGGATCGACATTCACTCATCATGAGTTATTACTTGATACGACCCGGTGCATGATGAGTAGGATTTATACCGGTTTGGAATTTCTCAAAAAACAAGAATCACTTCGTCGGTAGCATAGTCCAAACTGGCAATTAAATCCCACCAAAGTTTAGTTTTTCAAATACAAAATATAAACTGAGAGTAATTCAACCTCGGGTCGCTCTCCCTCGAAATGTAATTGAAATGTCACACTCTTGGTTGTGAGGAAACGGGGGTTTGCAATCAAAGAACGAAAGATTAAAAGAACTAAGGTATAAAAGAACTAACAAATGATCAAAATTGAAATTGATGCAAGTAAAAGGAATATAAGATCAAAACTTAGTAAAAATGCTATAAATGCATAAACGAGCCTTGACTTGGGAATGAGAATCCAAAGAATCCTATCATCGTCATAACCACAACTATGGCAACTATGATGAGTCAATCTCACTTCGTTTACACCTAACATCGAGGAGTAAGTCAAGCAAGCATAATTGACCTTAATCCATAAGTCCTAGCTAACTTACCAAATTAATTGGTAAAAAGCTAGCGCCAATAAAAACAAGAGTCAACTAACTACCCAAGAATTGCCACTAAATGTCGGATATTATGACTCTAGTATCCTAGGAACTCAAATTCCAAGCCAATGTGTGAAAAGCTACTCAAAATTATCAAGTGGCATTTTCACAAACACTTGGTGAGCATAAAAGTAAAACATGAGAAAATTGCAAAGGAAAATAAAAGCTATAACCAAAATATTCACAAAACAAACTATAAACAAGCAATCAAGCGTATATAAGGCATAAAACATGAAATTCATCAATCAAAACTTCAAGAACTTAAAATTGCAAATATTAACAAAGCACTTGAACCAAAGAAAAATTAGAGTAAATATGATGTAATTAAAGAGAAATTAAAGAGTACTTACAAAAGAGTTGATCAACCCAAGATGAAAACTTGAAACTATAAAATGCTAAAATGGAAATTGACAAAACCCTAGGAGATAAATTGCTATCTACACTACTCCTACTCCTATGGAAGCTTCCTACTCTAAAACTAGTCTAAATCCTAATAAAAACCTCCTCCCTTCATATGTGAATGATGTCCCTTGATATAACACTTCAAAACCAGCTTCAGCCTTCCAAAATTGGGCCAGAAAAGCCCAAAATCACGAGCCACGTGACTTTTTAATGAAGTCACGTACAGGGACTTATGCATACGTACAAATGTGTGTGTACGCACACTTCGCTGAATTTTCACTTATGCGTACGCACAGAGGGTTGTGCGCGTGCACGCATGCTGATTTCCTTCTTGAGCGTACGCACAGAGGGTTGTGCGTACGCACACTTGACTGTGTGCTTCTCCTTTGTTTTCTTCATGTGTTCTCCCTTTTTGCATGCTTCCTTCCACTTTTGGCTATCCATTCTTGCCTCTATGACCTGAAATTACTCAAAAATATGTCACGGCATCAAATGGAATAAAAGTAGAATTAAAATCACTAATTTAAACACAAAAATGCATGTTTTCACATTTAGGTTCAATTTAGGAATCAAACACAAAAGTATGCTATTTTGGTGATTAAGTGTGAGTTTATGTGATAAAATCTATTCAAATCAAGCTAAAATATATCATCAAATATGGACTCTTCAATTCCCACACACTTAAACAATAGCATGTCTTCATGCTAAACCAAACAAGGAGAAAGATAAAAGGGTAAACAACTTATTAAATGCAACTATCTATATGCATGCAAGTATATTATATACTATCTATACCTATCTATCTATCTATAGTTCCTATTGATTTGGTGAAAACAAACAATTAAATTTTCAAGCAAGAGTATAGACATATAGGGCTAAGCAAAGAAATAATTCAGTGCAATCAAAATCTAAATAATTGATTCAACTCATTAAAATGAAGCAACTTGCAAGAATACATGATGAGAGGTGTGGAGACAGAATTGAGTGATCAAACTCTCACTAGGTGTGTATGCACTCTAATCGCTCGGTGTTTAGGGTTTAATCACTCAAGTCTCCTCTAATAATATTTTTAAGGAATTGCTTTTCATCTAACAATCAACAAGTATTTGATGCATGTATGCAAGTATCATGAGGTCTTTAGAAGGTTGTAATGGGGTTGGGGTAAGGGTAAGATGAATATATGGGTAAGTGGACTAAAAGATTGAATTTTTTATTAGCTCAAGTATCCAACTCAACATATATTAATCAACCCACAAAAATGCATTCTAACCACCCATTACTTCTTTTCACACACATTCATGCCTTAGTTTTCATTCAAAACACATATGCATTTCTTATTCATTTTTTTCTTCTTTTCTTTTTGGGAAAAAATTTTATCCCTTTTTTCTATATTATATTTTTCTCTATTTTTTTCTATGACAAATGCATATGGTTAAAGCAAGTTGATACATGAATGTGCACCCATTTTCTAATTTTTTTTTTCAATAAAATACCCAAAACAAACTTTTTTATTCACTACCAATGTTTCTCATCATTCTCCCACACTTAAATGAAACACACACCTTAACCTAAGCTAATCAAGGATACAAATCAAGGTAAATCATGGTTTTCTGCATAAGGTTGTGATGTGGTGATATTAAAAATAATGGGGTAAATAAGGCTCAAAAGGGGTTAACAACAGTAGATGCAAGGGTAGGTCCATATGGGTGAGTGATTTTAATTCAAAAATGGCCTCAATTATGCTCAATGCATTCAAACATCAACTATTGGAAATAAAGAATCAATCAAAACTAAGATTACAATCATAGAAGGAGCATAGCACACAAGAACAAAATAGTGGTTAAAATATGCAACCATACAATATGGCTCAACAACTCACAAGGTTATTTGTTCTATCTCTCTTCTATGTTCCACAAAAACCATTCAAGCAAGTTTAAAAGGATTTTCCAAATCAATTCAATAGAACACCCTAAAAACAAAATTCTTGGAAATATTTGTAGTTTTTCACCAAAATTATTTCCTATATGTATGTATGATGTAATGGCTGCAATTTTCAAAATTTTTCTAGTTCTCTTCCTAATTTTCAACATCGCAAAAACTAACATGAACAATTAGGACTAAAATTGAACTAGGTGCTATACTATTCACAACATCCAATCACAACTTCTATCTATAAAATATATACCATGCAAAAGCAATAATGCCAAATGCAATAACTAGAAATAAACTAAGATATATATACCAAAAGAAAAATGCAATGCAACAGTCAAAAGCACTCTAAATATCTACAAGAAACATAATAAAAAAAACAAAAATAAAGTGCAAAGTGTTTGGAAAAGAAAGTTTATGCCCCAAAAGTGGTGAATCCTCCCCCACGCTTAAGCATTCCACGGTCCTCTGTGCATGAACACGATCTAAGGGGAAATGTCTCTCAAGTTCTCCATGATGTGTGGAAAACGATCCAACACAAAACTCACCGGCAAGTATACTGGGTCGCATCAAGTAGTAATTACTCACATGAGTGAGGTCGATCCCACAGGGATTGAAGGGTTGATCAATTTTAGTTAGGTGGTTGATTTAGTCAAGCAAAAAAGTTTTGATTTGAGTGATTTGTATTCAACAGAAGCTAAATTGCATGAAATTTAAAGGGAGAGGGGTAGTTGACTGTAAATTAAAAAGCAAAGGAAGTAAAGAAGCTGAATCTTAAAGTGCAAGTAATATAAATGACAGAAACTTAGATTGCAAGAAATGTAAATAGCTGAAGCTTAGAGTGCAAGAAATGTAAATTGCTTGAATCATAAAGGGCCTTGGGAGCTGGGATTTCAGAAATTAAACAAGAGAGAGTAAATGACATTCAACAGGGAAGTAAAAGATGAATTAAAATGTAGCAGATCTAAACAGAAAAGAAGAATTGCTTGAAGAAGCAAAACAAAAAGTAAATTTAGCTCAATTGCAATAACTAAAAGAGAAGTTGAAGATCTTAGGGGTTGAATGAGACTAGAGAACAAGTCTAGATTTCAATTCCTTCCTTGATCCAACAGAGAACAATTGCAGAAGAAGTAAAAGATGAAAATAGTAAAGGAAACTTAGATCCAAATCACAATTTATTGAAGTTATGCAGAAAGTAAACAAAAGAGATCTCAGATCAAGAATGAAACAGAATTCCTTCAATTCTCAATCCAAGATTCAAAACAAAGAGTAGAGAGTGCAAAAGTAAGAACAAAGAAGAAGAGAAAATTCTCTCCCAGTTCCCAAATTCCCAGCTAGAAAATGAAAATGAAAAATGAAAAGTGAAGTTCTCAAAGTTCAAAAGAAAAAGTCTCTCTAAATCAAACTAACTTCTATTTATACACTTCCTATTTTTGAATTTTAGAATTTTGGAGTGGGCTTTTTGATTTTATGAAGAATTGAATTTAAATAATTTTTGGATCAAAATTTGGCCATGAGTCACACTCCCAGGGCATCGCTCGGTTGATGAAGTGAGCGCAGCATCCATGGGCCTTGGCCTTCCAATTTTTGCGTGACAAGCCTTGGACCAAGCATCAGGGTAGCGCTCGGTTGTCACAAAGAGCGCAGCACTCCATCTTATCCGTGTCAATTTGGTGCGCATCAAGCCTTGGTGGTGCTACCTTCTTGCGTGCCAATTTGGTTTGAAGAGTAGCGCTCAGTGAATTGGGAGAGCTGAGCACTTCTTTGTTGTGGAATGGAGCCTCTCTTCGAACCTTGAGGGAAGCAAAATTGGTTGCAAATTCATGAAGAGTGCAGCGCTCAGTGAAGGGAGTGAGCTGAGCGCTATTTGTGTGCTTTGGAAGGGGCTCCACCTTCGAATCCTAGTGACTACATTTTGCCCAATTTCCTTGTGAATTAAGTGTAGCGCTCCTCCTTGCTCTTCATGAAGCTCCCTTGTTCGAATCCTTACTGAGCCATTTTGGCTTATTTTCCTTTGCAAGTAGCACTTCTCTTGGCCCTCAAGTGCAAGGTTCGAACCTTGTGGTCTCTACTAGCAAACATTTACCCTTGCATTTTCTTGTGCCAAGCCCCGATAAAGTTAACAATGTTAACCGAGCTCTTTTGATCTTGCCTTGTTTCCTTGGATTGTTGTAGAGCTCGGTTAAGTGAGAGAGCGTAGCTTCCTTTGCCTTTTGCTTTCATGGATTTGAGTAGCGCTCAATAAGAGAGCGCTAAGCTCTTTGAGAGAGCGTTATGGCTTTTCTCCTTTGATGTGCCACACTTTTATTTCCTTTGGCTACACTTCATAGGCCACGCTTTCTTGTTTTTTTCTTATCTTCTCCTACAAGTAATCAAAACAACCAATCAAAGTATCACCCAATTCACAAAGTTTATAAATCATTCAAAAACCAATTAATTTTAGCCTAAACCTCATGAATTAGTGTCAAATAAAGGGTGGTTGATTGATTCAACGAAACCATGCACTTCCATTCCAAATCACTTACTTATAATGCAAGAAAGTGCATAAAACCTAATGAAACAAGTGAAAAATACTTGAAAAGCTAGCATAAAATGACTTGTCATCACTCCACCTTCAGCTGGCAGATACGGGGGATTGGGTTGTGTGGAAATTTCCAAATCCAATGCATTCTTGGCATCTTCGTCCACGGTGTCCTTCTCCTCTCCCGGCTCCTTGCCTTCATGTCTCATCCTCAAAAAGAATGAATAAGGTATAATTAAGAATCATAGGGCAAGTGGCACAAAAAAAGGTAAAGGAGGGAACAAATACATTGTATGCTTGGAGAAAAAAGAAAACAAACAAGCATTTAATTGAGGAAGCTTGCATAGTGGTGTGGCATGATAAAAAGAATAATGAGTCGTGTGTGTATTCCAATTATGCGCGCGGTTAGAATACACACAATGGTCGGTTAAAACGGTATCCACACTATCAAAAAGTAAGTATGAGTTCGTCAATTAAATGGCCTAAGTTGCAAGCAATGAGTAAGCATCAATTAAGGACAAGCAAACTTAGGCTACAACAAGAGTGAATTGAATGTAGAAAATATTGGATATGAAATTGTGCAAGTAAAAGTGCAAGATTAATAAAAGTTAGCACAACACACAATAACCAATTCAATGATGAAAAGAAAGCTACTTATTCATCCTCAAGAATAAGGAAATAATCACATGGGAAGGTGCTTGTTAAAAAAAGTGACAAGCTTGATGAGAATTAAGTCAAGTCAACTCAAACAAATGCAAAGCGTTAAAAAGAAACAAGACCTTGTGATGTGATTATATTGATTTAAAATCATGATGAACAAGCAATTCAATTCAATTCACTATATTCAATATGAACTTGTTAAAAATTTTACCAAAAAGAAGTCAAATGTCACTTTTCATATCAATTTGGTGCTAGCAACGCAAAGCATTAAACAAGTACATTATTGAAATTCTAATCCTAAATAACATCATAATCATTCAAAAGTGCACCATTCTTGATTAGAATGCCAAATAAGGACATAGTCTAACAAATATGGTAGCTACAACTCATGCATTAAACAAAAAGTTCATTCAGGCATTTGAGCAAACACTTGGTATGCAGTGCACTATTCATCAATTCAAGTAAAAAATTCAAACATCAACAACTCATAATTCAAAAATTAAACATTCGCAATGCAACAAAGAAACAATTAAGCAAAACTTATCTTAGATTACCAAAGTTATAAAGAAAACAAAAATTAAAAAAGCAAGTAAACAAAACAAAGAAGCGTAAAAAAAGAAGAAGGAAGAAGAAGAAGAAAAGAGAGGGAAGAAGAAAGAGAGAGAGAGAGAGAGGTAGTGGTGGTGGTGGTAGCCCCGGCAGTGGCGGTGGTGGGGTCGCCGGAAGGGATGGGTGGGTCTGAGCTGTAGTGAAGAAGAAGAAGGAAGGAATAAAGGGGGTGGGGAGTGGAAGGCGCAACAGGGCATCCTTCTTGATGAACGCCCATAACGCGACTTGTGCGTACGTACAAGGACGTGTGCGCATGCACACAAGGGAAAAACATAGGGGACACGCACGCACAGGGTTTACGAGCGCTCCTGGCAGGAAGGGTGTTATTACATGTGCGCATGCACAAGGCTGTGCGCACGCACAGAAGATTTTTTTTTGAACAGGGGAAAATTGATCATGTGTGCGTACGCACAGTGAGGCGTGCGTATGCACAGAATGAAAATGTGGTTGGGTGCGCTTGCACAGGGTGTGCGAGCGCTCTGAACAGAGCATGTGTCATCAAGTGTGCGTACGCACAGATGCCGAAAATTAGGGGAAGTGTGCGTACGCACAAGGCTGTGCGCACGCACAGAGCTCTGTTTCTGCAATATTTTTAATGCCTCTAAGGCACCAACCATGATATCATTCAAAGGTTTTCAACCCAAAACATATCATTCTTCAAAAACACATGACCAAACATAAAATGCAACTAATTGAAACCTAGAATTCAATCAAACTAAGCAATTCAAAGAGACAAAATTCAATAAACAAAAGCTAAAAGAAAGAAGAATTAGAAGACTGTTACCATGGTGGGGTGTCTCCCACCTAGCACTTTGGTTTTAAGTCTTTAAGTTAGACTTTTGGTTGAAGCTCACATCAAGGAGGCTTGTGCATCCATCCATCCTTGAGTTGCCACCCATGTTTGCTCTTGATTGGGCCTCCAGGGTCCCAAATGAAGCGCGTCAAACTCTTAGGCAACTCCAAGTTGGTGCTTAGGATCCACAAGTATTGATTGTTGAAACTTATACCTGGATCCCACACTCTAGTCTCTTGGTCATTCCCTTGTTGATTCTTGCTCTTGCACTTAGATGGATAGCCTCCCAAATCACCTTTGAAACCCCAAATTGAATATTGGATTCCTCCTAATTAAACTTTGCACCATTTATTCTTTGAACTCCTTTGGCAACCAACATCCAATTCTTCAACATTTAACACTCTAAGAAGCACCTTAAGTTGGTGATCCGTACACGTATGCGTGGTCTTCATTTTTCCCTTGTCACGCGTACATGTCACCCACGTGTACGCGTGACCCTTCGTTGTGGCGCTGGTGAACGAGCGTGCAAGTAAGCGTGGGAGTGAAAGCTGAGGCCTCCAGGAGAGCGCTAGGGCTTGCGTGCATGAGCGCTAGCCTCTTTATTTTTATGCTTGTTTTGTGCTTTCTTTTGCTTCTTTGTCCATTATTTTCTACAACGTAAATCAAATCAATGAGATGAACGTAATATATGACTTAAGCACAAAAATGCTCAATAATTAAGCATGATTAATTAAATTTTTATATGAAAAAGCATAGAAAACCACAACATGATGGCCATGCATCAGTTCTCAATATGGTAACAGTGCCCAATAGATAAGATATAAGGTTCTGGAAAGCCAAAGACAATCCTAGAACTCCCACGTCATAGAAATCCAACTTATAATAGCTTAAACCATAAAAGGGTTATCTAACAGTCACCGCTATCCCATAGCCTTCACCAACCTATCCTCCACGCGGTTCCATTGCCACCATCTACTGAACCTCCTCAATCCCAGTAACAGACACAAGTAATGCAGACAAGTAAAACACAAGAGTTCATATACAACAAGTAATTTAATTAGAAATTAGGCATGTTATTTATTTAGGCATAATGCAATTAATCAAAGCAAATAAATACATAGGAAATGTATATGATGAATACCTGTCCTATTGGCTGTGATATCACTTGTCGGTTCAACTGTTAACCCGACACATCCACTTAGGATGTTGCCCGGCTCACTTTATGCGCTCCCTGGGATATAAGGTCCGGCTCACTTTTCTGCGCTCCCTGGGATATAGTGCCCGGCCCACTCTTTCGGGGTATAATGCCCGAGCTCACTTTTATGGCACGAAAGGTTATGCGAGCGGGACACTGCCTCAGTCCTCATATTTGAACGTAGGCAGGAGACTGCCATAGCCCCTACACCGGCGCCGCAACCTCGACAAGTGGGATACAACCACCATCCTTGCGCGAGGCGCATAGCGACTTACCAATCATGATATATCAATAATATGTTGCTCAACCTCAGGAATCATTTTTTATCTATATCAGATTCATCAATCTCAATCTTTCATAATTCATCATTCGTATTCATTTCTCAATTACCATCAATATCACACTCTACCAATCAACTCTAATTAACCCATCCACAGAACTTCCCAAATCTAGGTCACTAATAAACCATTATTTTATGATTTATCTTGTATCTAATTTGGTATATTTTATCAAATTTTTCTATATTTATTCACTAAAATAGCAGAGTTTCATGAATTCTTCCTAATTTGCACTTAAAATGGAAAACATGCTTTTTACGCCCTTAATTTGCCAATTTTAATTTACTTTAATTCCATTCGATGCCATGATGTGTTTGTTAAGTGATTTCAGGCTTATAAGGCACATATTGGATTGAAGAAGTGAAGAAAAAGCATGCAACGTGTAAGGCCCACATCGGTTGGAGAGGGGAACGAAGCATGCCTTATAAGGGTGTGGATACCTCTCCCTAGCATGACGCGTTTTGACGAGTGAGTGTGGGGGGGGCTTAGGCTAGCATCCCTATCGTCAAAGGCAAAACCGTGAGGCCTTGTGTGCCAAAGCGGACAATATCGTGCTAGCGGGTGGTCTGGGCTGTTACAGATGGTATCAGAGCCAGAACCCGGATCGATGTGCCAGCGAGGGCGCTGGACTCCCTTAGGGGGGTGGATTGTAAGGCCCACATCGGTTGGAGAGGGGAACGAAGCATGCCTTATAAGGGTGTGGATACCTCTCCCTAGCATGACGCGTTTTGACGAGTGAGTGTGGGGGGGCTTAGGCTAGCATCCCTATCGTCAAAGGCAAAACCGTGAGGCCTTGTGTGCCAAAGCGGATAATATCGTGCTAGCGGGTGGTCTGGGCTGTTACACAACGTAGAGAATTTATAAAAAAATAAGGATTTGGAGTGATTCACAGTCATGCATACACATGCCTTGCGCGTACGCGTGCATTGGAGATTTCGTCAGGTCACGTGCACGCATGCCCCATGCGTACGCGCGACGTGAAGCACGTGACTCACTTAAGAAAAACGTGGCTGGCGATTTCTGGACCCTTCAAGCCCAAATCCAACTCATTTCTGATGTATTTCATGCAATTCTCAAGGAGGATCAAGGGGAGAGCAATTTAGGTTTATTTTAGATCACGTTTTAGGTTATTTTCTAGAGAGATAAGCTCTCTCTTTTCTATAGAATTAGGGTAGATTTAGCTTAATTTTCTCTTAGATTTAGGTTTTGATCTTGCCTTAATTTAATTTTCCTTACAATTTCTTGTTATTACATATTTGCTATCTTAGTTTTACTTGTTATTTCCTTTATTATTGTGTTGCTTTTAATCCTGTGAACTCTTATTGAATTTGGATTTCTTTTAATACAATTTGATGTTTTCATATTTATTGATGTTTAATTGAGTTGTTATTATTGTTATCTTGTATTTGGTAGTTTTAGATTTTATGATTATTGCAATTTTACCATGCTTTTCTTTTATGTCTTCCAAGTATTTGTAGAAATATCTCTCTTAGTTTTAGGGTCACTCTTGGCTTGGAATTGAATAATGAAGGTGACCTTGATATCTTTGATGTCCGATATTGATTGGTGATTGAGGGTTGTTAGTTGTTCTTGTTTCCATTGACGAGTAAGACCTACGGATTAAGACTGACTATGCCTATTTGACTTTCTTCCGATGTTGGAGATGACTAAATGGGATCAACTCTGGATAATCACTATGTTCGTGGTCAATCACTTGAAAAGGAAGCTTTGATTCCCAATCCTTGCCAGGAGTGTCTTTTGGCACTTATACTTTCTTTAGTTGTTAATTTTACTCTCTTTGCCAACTCTTTATCCGCAAACCACCCCCTGTATACTCATAATTGATAATATGCATACCTCACTGCAATTCCTTTGAGAGACGACCCGAAGTTTAAATACTCTCAGCTTCTATTGGTTTGCACTCGGGACAAACAATTTAAACTTTGACGGAGAGTTGCTTGTCGGTTTAGAACTATACTTGCAACGGAGAGATTCTTTTATTGAGAAAATTTTAGACCGACGATAATTCTCGCGTCAGTCACCGTCTTTAAACTCATAATAAAATAAAATCCATTTTTATTTACTCAGTACTCTGTCGCTCATCCCAAAGCCTAAACACTTGCTAAAGGACCTTAAATAAGTGTCACGGAAGTTTGGAAGACTAGAGGAATAGTTGAAAATACTAAAATACAATTTCAGCAAAACAAGGTAGTCATGCTTATGCATGCCACCCCTCGTGTACACATGATGTAAAATTTTTATATGTCACGTACGCGAGCCACCTCCGCGTACGCAACCATTTGGGGCAGAAAGGTATGCTCGCGTACGTGAGATTTAAAAAGTCGTCATTTTTGCGTACGCATGCCCTCCGCGTATGTGAGAGTATTGAGCAGAGCTATGGACTCAAGTACACATGACATCCCCCGCGTATGCACGAATGCGAATTTTTCCAAAAAGCTTATAAGTGCAGAAAATTCAGTTTTTACACAACTTCAAACGCGCACAACTTTTTCATTAAAAATTGTTTTTCATCCGTTCTTCAAATGTTATAAACTACACGGACCCAACTTTTATTTAAGATAAGTTCCACAAAATTTGGGAGTCCGGAAACCAGGTTATGGCCTGTCAAAGTTGGTTAGAAACAAGTTTTTACCAAAATTTACTAAAGCCTCTAGTTTTCAAAACGATCAACCAATTTCAATATGTACCATACCAATCTCAATACTAACACTCCTACACATATCAAAACCTCCTCAATCATTCCAACACCTAAATAATTCAATTTATCAATCTATCAATCCATTAAATCCACAATTTCTAAATCCAACAATATTAAATGCCATACTTACAAATATCATCAATCATCATCAAAATCCCTAGTAATCATCATTTCATAGCATCATACTAAAGCTCAATCATACAACTCATCCACTCTCCAATCAATCCAACACATACACATTCCACACCAACATCTAATAATTTTTAATCATCAATTTATATAATTCAAACTTTATTCAATTACTCACATATCACATTTAATCATTCCATGTCATCAACTTACTCGGTCACGGCCTCCAACCCAATATTTCTCATCAATCAAATTCATACAATTCAACCTCAAATATTCATTCACCATGCTCATACCACATCCTCAAACAATTAATCACATACTCAATCATTCAATCCTATCTTAAGATAACTAGTCTAAGTTTCACACAACATTATATATTACCTAAAAGAAACCAAATCATACCTTTGCCAATTTCTTCTAAGCTTCTAATTAAGCCACCAAACCAAATCAATAATTTTAGCTATCAAAGCTCACTTCCAAGCAATCCAATTAGCCAAACCAACTCCAATCAACATGAATTTCAAGCTAGTTTCACACAATTATCCAAAATCAACACTACGGTTCATAGAATTAGGCAAACCACAAGAGTTTAGAGTTGTCTTATCTAGCCCACTAAAACTTGGGGTGAAATTCACTAATCACCCAAGCTAAATTACACCAAAACAACCAAAACCATGAAAATTTCAATACCCAATAGCTATTTTTGAATTTGATATAGGGCTGAAAACTCGAGCAAGGGATTTGAGTTTCTTATCACTTTGTTTGAATAGACTTGAAGAGCTCGGCGAGATGAATGCATGCCTGCAAACGGTGCTGCAATCGGAGCTCCGGATCAAAAGTTATTATCCAAGGAAGAAGACAATCATAGTGATAATAGTGTTTCTCTTCCTCTCTTCCAATCTCAGCATCTCTCACTCTCTTTTCTGAATAATGAGGCTGGATACCCCTTATTTGGGCATATATAAATGGTGGGCTTGGGCTCAACTTTAGCCCAGTTGGATTTTTGGTTTGTTTAGCCCAAACTTGGGCCAAAATCTTTAAAATAAGTGTCTGGTTTTCTATTCCAAATATTTTTATCTTCCCAAAATATGAAATTCAATTTTCTAAATTTATTCACTTATAATTTAATTTTTCTCAGTCATAGTGCCGAACAATTTAAGCCGGTATGCGCCGTTTCGCAGTAAAAATAAGATTTTTACGCTAAATTTTATTTTTTTCTTAAATTTTCTAATTTAACATTTCTTATCATCTTCAACTTATTATGGATAATTTAATTATTTTTACTCTATTTTAATTAAATGATTAGTTAATTTTCTAGTTCTTACATCCTCCTCACCTAACTAGAAATTTTGTCCTCAAATTTTGGATTTACCTGAGAATGACTCGAGATAGTCCTTTCGGGCTTCCGACTCTAGCTCCTAAGTATGTTCTTCCCTTTCAGCTCTACTACATGCTACTTTTACCAGCAGAACTTCTTTTCTGCACAACTTCTTCACACTATTGTCATCACTCCTCACTGGTGCAATTTGAAATGTCAGGCTCTCCTTTAATTGAACTAATTCGTACTCTAACACATGCGATGCATCCGGTGTGTAGTTATGGAGTTGTGACACGTGGAATACGTCATGTAGGTTAGAAATATGTGGTGGTAAGGCCACTTGATAAGCCACCGGCCTGATTTACCTCAACACCTCAAACGGTCCAATGTACACCTCCTAATTAGAAATTTTTTTGGTAAAATTTGGGTTTATCCAAGAATAACTTGGGATAGTCATTTCGTGCTTCCAACTCTAGTTCCCAAGTATGTCCTTCCAGTTCGGCTCTACACCAGCTACTTTTACTAACAGAACTTCTTCATTTTGATTGCTCTTCTGATCCTAGTTGTTGGAGTAACTTTCAAGAATACATGATCCCTTCTTCAAACTCTGAAGGTTTCCTCTTCTAGTCCGCATAACTCTTTTGTCAGCTTTGCACAGTTAGAATCCTTGCTTGAATTCTCTTGATTTGTTCAGTGGTTTCATCTACTAATTTTGGTCCCAACACACTTGATTCAGCCAAATCACATCAAATTTTGCCTGAGTCCTTGGCAAACCCATTACAAAATTCATGGTAATACCTTCCCACTTCCATTGGGGAAATTTCAAGAGGTTGTAGCATTCCCAACGGTCTCTGATACTCTATCTTCACTTTCTAACATGTCAGACACTTGGACACAAGTGTAGCTACATCCTCCTTTATCCCAGGCCACCAAAACATCTTCTTTAAATCATGGTACATCTTCGTGGTTCTAGGATGAATAGAAAAACTGCTCATATGAGCCTTTGCCAATAACTCTTATCTCAAACCTCCAATGTTCGCCACACAAATCCTCCCGTTATATCTCCATATGCCTTCTCCATCCTTGGCGAGCTCTCTTTGACTTTCATTTCCAATAGGTTGTAACATCCTCTGAAGCTCTTGCTCGCCCTGCTGGGCCTTCTGAAATTTGGTCTGAATGCACTCGAGATGTGTAACTGATTCAAACAAGCCTTCCCGTCTACTTCCCCAATACCTAACTTAAATTCTGCAAACTCATTCACCAACTTTTTCTCCTTCATTCTCATCTAAGCAGCTGTCAACGACTTTCTACTCAAAGCATCCGCTACAACATTAGCCTTCCCTGTGTGATAACTTAATTCAAAGTCGTAATCTTTCATTAACTCCATCCATCTCCTCCGGCGCATGTTGATCTCCTTCTAATCAAAGATGTACTTGAGACTCTTGTGGTCAGAAAAGACTCAAAATTCAACTCCATAGATGTATTTCCTCCAAGCTTCACACCTTTAATGCAAGCACAACTACAGCAAGCTTTAGGTCGTAAGTCAGAGAATTTACTTCGTATGGCCACAACTGTTGCGACGCATAAGCCACTACATTCTGATGTTGCATCAGAACGCATCCCAAAGTTTTCAACAAAGCGTGACTACAGATCCCAAATGGTTCATGAGGTTCAAGAAACACAAACACTGGCACTATAGTTAACCTCTCCTTTAGGTTTTGAAGAATTTCCCCCACAATCTATCGTTCGTTCCAATGGGGCACCCTTGTGTATCAACTTAGTCATAGGCAACGCCATTTGCAAAATCAAAGCTTAACAACTCCCCGAGATATCGTACACTTACAAGTTCCGTCTTTCGCGTTCATAAGTCGTGTCCTAAGGAACTAATATTTTCGATGGTTGCGTCTAAGGATCGCACGTGATGCCAGAATAAGCTCGAGTTTATTCAAAGGGATACCAAGCTCAAAAGAGCGCAAACAACTCAAATGGTATCCGCCAAAAATTGAAAGATACATTGTGTTACAATCAAACAAGGTCGTAGAAAATAAAAAAATGCACCAGAAAGAGAATTAGAGTGCACTTCAAGAAAGAAATTCCAAATTAAGATTCCTTGGTGAAATCCATAAAGCACATTGAATCAAAATGTGTCCCTGCTGATTTAAAAAAATCACGAGTCCGTGAATGAAGGTGGCTCAACTCAATAGTAATTCCCCCCACACTTGATTAGGTCAAAACGATTTCAGGCTCACATCAAAGAGTACAAGTTTCATGCAAAAATACATGCGAACAAGGAATAGGAGTGGGAAAAGTTTAAATTATTTACCAAGAAGGATCTCGAAATAAAGAACTTCAATGCAAATTACAAAAGAAAGATAGGATCGGTTCACAAGGATTTATTGGTACTCTTTCTCGTATCAAGCCGCATAATGCCATCCTCCTACAGTGACATAACTAGTGCTCCACACGGGAAAATACTTGGTCGAATCAGTTTTCCTTGTCAATCAGCTCCTCTAACTAAACCTTAAGATCTGTCAACCCTAACGGCGACATTACACGCGGCCCGATTAAGTTTGGTCCTAAGTTTGACGCTAAATCTGATACTCTCAATTTTAAATCCTCATCCCCGTCTTAAGCTATGAATGAGTATTGGGTTACAATATCCTACAATGCAATTAAAATTCGGTTACTAGTTACCTCATATTAGAGATTCTTAATTCCGTCGCTGAGACCGGCCCACACCCTGACTCTTCTTATAGGGACAATGCCTAGAGATATGCCCTGACAATCTGCAATGGTAGCATAGACCTAACCCAGACATGCACGATGTTTTTGGATGGTACCTTCTGCATCTCGGGTACCTCAAATCCTCTTGTTGAGTCCACGTCAGCTTTTCTTTACCATGTCCTCGGTGGTGGTCTTCCTTTCGGTAATCACTTCAGCCGTGTGGGTATTATGGTGCATGGCCACTCCTCTTGAAGACTTGACCCTTCGATGTGAAATCCCTGCCATGGTCTTTCTCATAGAATTTTCGACGGTCATCCTTCGTTATCAAGGCTTCCCTTAAGTACTCTTCTATAATCCTACTCTTGGTCATTAGCTCAAAGAACCTTTTAATCTCCAATAGAGCCACAACACTCATGATGTTCTTCTTGAGCTCTACTTAGTATTTGATGCATTTTCAACCCTCATGGGACTCAGGGACACCCTGACAAACCCTCGAGAACCTACAGAGTTCTTCAAACTTGCTAGTGTAGTCAGCTATAGACATGAACCCTTGCTTCAGCTGCATGAGCTCCAACTCCTTGGCCTCCCTCACTGATTCAAGAAAGAACTTCTTGTAGAAATCAGTTTGAAACAATACCCACGGAATGTCCACCTTCTATTGCTATATCAATTGACACTCTCCTTGCCACCAGTGCTGAGCTTCTCCCGCTAATTGATATGTCATAAACTTGACAAATTGATTGTCTAGGACATGCTAAGATTGCAGTGCACGCTCCATAGCTTGGAACCAGTTTTCTACTTTAGTAGGGTCTGTTGATCCCTTGAAAATCGATGGGTTCACCTTCAGGAAAGCGGCTAAAGTCATAAAGACACCACCTAAGTTATTTCCAGTCCCTTTTCCTTCTCCATTCTCATTTTCGGTTGGTCGACCCATCCTTTCCATAGCCTGACTCGTTGCAGCAGCACTCACTTGCATAGTGTTAGCTAAGTTAGTCATTGCCGTCATGGATTCGGCATGGTTATCAGTTAATGGATTATTCTTACTCTCTCTCTGAGTACGTGATCGACCTCATCCACAAGTTGCCATTCAGGTCCTGTCCACACCAAATAATCGGTATCAAGGTGATCATTCTCAATACCTCAAACTTAGTGCTTCAATTATTCCAAAAAGGTACTCATAAACAAGCATGCCATGCATATCAAGCCAATATCCTAAATATCACAAAAGAAAAATAACTCAGAGTATGCAACGAAGCACAATCGGTATATCCCTCAGGCTCACGAGGATGAACCACTCTGATATCACTAAATATAATACCCTATTATACTAAGCTTTATCCTATAGACGTAAAGCAAAGGCGATAAAGTATCACAACAGCTCTAAAGCTCATAAAATAGTATATAACCAAGAAATAATAAAACTAGAAACCCGATGAAAGGAATAGAAGATCAGAGACGTATAAAACAGAGATACAAAGCGTGAAGTGTATACACACGTTAAATAAAGCACAAAGGGACGAATAAGAATAAAATACATAAAACCTTTCAAAAGCTCCAAGATATACAAGGTAGTAAATAAGAAAA
>NC_029787.2:89608607-89610398 GCF_000816755.2 Arachis ipaensis | reverse complement strand
AAGGAACTAGTCACAGCCTACGGAGTTTAGGCCGACTAGTTTAAACAAAAGATACATAAGAGTTTTGATAATAAAATAGCTTACACCCTATGTCTCAAGGTTTCAAAGTAAAAGCCTCTAAGGCAACAATATACAAAAGGGAGAGATTCTACAATAATAAAACAAAAGTAAAACTAGAGCCATCCTCCGCTCTGTCACCATGTAACACCCTAACTTTTAGCACCTCATGATCGTACCAAAAGCTCAGGCGTTACTTACTTCTAAACCTTTTATTATATACTATATTTATTTAATATTGAGCCTTCATGAATACGAATCGAAACTTTAATTAAGAAAATGAAAGGAGACTTTATTTTAAATAACTTAATCACAAAAGTATATACATTCACATAGCTTTATATACATAGACTTATTCAAAGAACCTCAATTACAAGTCCTACCCCTCTAAAAACCAAAAGAATAAACGACAAGGGGAAATAAATTCTAACAACTTAACTCGTAAACATAATCTTCTATGCTCCTATAGCTCCGCACTAAACCTTCGTACGTGTAGCTGATAGGGGTGGAAATATGGGATAAGAACTGGGGAGTTCTTAGTAGGGTCGGAGAGTATAGTTATGTTCATTTTATTATTTATTACACAGAAATTCCACAACATAATACTTACAATCTTCAATAGATGGCCAATAGCAATAAACCTCATAATACAAACAACTTTAATAAACCAGAGATACAGAGAAAATCACAAGTCAAGAAGTACACACACACACAATCACAGAAACATATATCACAGAGAAGAATGTGCAAACAAGTATGATGCATGTCTATCCTATGCAGGCCATGAGCTCATGTGTCGGTTGTCTACTGATGAGTGGATATTTTATACGCTTTTTGGGGTTAATTTCATGTAGTTTTTAGGATGTTTTAGTTAAGTTTTTAGTATATTTTCATTAGTTTCTAGAAAAAATTCATATTTCTGGACTTTACTATGAGTTTGTGTGTTTTTCTGTAATTTCAGGTATTTTCTGGCTGAAATTGAGGGAGCTGAGCAAAAATCTGATTCGGGCTGAAAAAGGATTGCTGATGCTGTTAGATTCTGACCTCTCTGCACTCGGAATAAATTTTCTGGAGCTACAGGAGTCCAATTGGCGCACTTCTAATTGCGTTGGAAAGTAGACATCCAGGGCTTTCCAGCAATATATAATAGTCCATATTTTTCTCAAGGATATACGACGTAAACTGGTGTTCAACGCCAGTTTTATGTTGCAGTCTGGCGTCCAGCGCCAGAAACAGGTTACAAGTTGGAGTTTAATGCCAGAAACAGGTTACAACCTAGCGTTGAACGCCCAAAATAACCCAGGCACGTGAGAAGCTTTAGTCTCAGCCCCAGCACACACCAAGTGGGCCCCAGAAGTAGATTTCTGCACTATCTATCATAGTTTACTCATTTTCTGTAAACCTAGGTTACTAGTTTAGTATTTAAACAACTTTTAGAGATTTATTTTGTATCTCATGACATTTTAGATCTGAAATTTGTACCTTTTGGCAGCAAGAGTCTCTAAATCCCATTGTTGGGGGTGAGGAGCTCTGCAGCGTCTCGATGAATTAATGCAAGTACTTCTATTTTCCATTCAAACATGCGTGTTTCTATCTAAGATATTCATTCGCGCTTAATTATGGAGAAGGTGATGATCCGTGACACTCATCACCTTCCTCAACCCATGAATGTGTGCATGACAACCACCTCCGTTCTATATTAGATTGAATGAGTATCTCTTAGATTCCTTAATC
>NC_029787.2:89598145-89608531 GCF_000816755.2 Arachis ipaensis | reverse complement strand
TTCATACTCTCTTATTTTTCGTAATTCAATTTGATAAGTGAATTGTTTTCCTGACTAAGAGTTACAAGATAACCATAGATTACTTCAAGCCAACAATCTCCGTGGTATTCGACCCTTACTCACGTAAGGTATTACTTGGACGACCCAGTGCACTTGCTGGTTAGTTGTGCGGACTTACATAGTGTGAAGTAATTTTCGTGCACCAAGTTTTTGGCGCCGTTGCCGGGGATTGTTCGAGTTTGGACAACTAACGGTTTATTTTGTTGCTTAGATTAGGAAAAATTTTTCTTTTTAGTTTAGAGTCTTCTTTTATTATTTTTGGTTGAAATTTTCTTTTTTTTTTTAAATCCTTATTTTCTCTTTTTTGCATTAGATCTAAAAATTTTAAGTTGTGTGTCTTTTGTGTGTTTTTCTCTTTCATCATAAAATTCAAAAATAAAAAAAAATTAATAATATCTTTTCTTTATTCTACTCATAATTTTTGAAAAATTAGCATTAAATTAGTTATCAAATTTAAAAATCATATCTTTTTCAAATCATATCTTTTCCAATCAAATCATTTCAATCATATCTTTTTCAAAACTTCCTAACCATTTTTTTTCTTTCTCTCTCTCCATTTTTCGAAAATCTTCACCCATTTTTATTTATTTTATTTTAATTTATTTTATTTTCAAAATAAATAAATAAATAAATAAATAAAAATATTTTTTCTCTATTTTATATCATCTCCCTTTCTCCATCATGGATCTAAGTGGAAATGAACAGTCCAGAAGGACTCTGGGGTCATATGCTAACCCCACCACTGCTTCATATGGGAGTAGTATCGGTATACCCTCCATTGGAGTCAGTAGCTTTGAGTTGAATCCTCAGCTCATTATCATGGTGCAGCAAAGTTGACAGTATTCCAGTCTTCCACAGGAAGAACCTACAGAGTTTCTGGCACAGTTTTTACAAATTGCTGACACAGTACATAATAAAGAAGTAGATCAGGATGTCTACAGATTATTACTGTTCCCATTTGCTGTAAAAGACCAAGCTAAGAGGTGGTTAAATAACCAACCGAAGGCTAGCATAAAGACATGGAAACAGCTGACAGAAAAATTCCTGAATCAATACTTTCCTCCAAAATGGATGACACAGCTAAGACTGGACATCCAAGGCTTTAAACAAGGAGATAATGAATCTCTTTATGATGCTTGGGAGAGATATAGAGAGATACTAAGAAAATGCCCCTCTGAAGAGACTACAAGAGACAAGGATGGCTAATATAAATATGGAAGAACAATTAAAGCAAACAAAGCAGCAGCTATCAAAACAAATAACAGAAGAATGCTAAGCAGTTCAATTAAGAAGTGGAAAAACATTAAATACCCCACCTCAAGGCAGCAGGAAGCCAAGAAATGAGCAAACTACCCAAATTCTATCTGAGGACAGTAAGAGCCCAGGGAAAAATAATTCTGGCGTTAAAACGCCAGAAATTGGGTGGAAGGCTGGCGCTGAACGCCCAAACCATGCTCAGGACTGGCGTTCAACGCCAGAAACAAGCAAGGAACTGGCGTTGAACGCCCAGAGGAAGCACAGTTCTGGCGTTCAGACGCCAGGAACACCTGAGGAGTTGGCATCTAACGTCACTCCAGCTTCTAACCCTGGCACTCAATTGTCAGTAAGGGATCAAACACACACAAGTGCTGATGACAACTCCTCTAAAAGGGATTCTTCAACCACTCCTGTAGGAAATAAACCTGCAGCAACCAAAGTTGAGGAATATAAAGCCAAGATACCTTATCCTCAAAAACTCCGCCAAAAGGAGCAGGATAAGCAATTTGCTCGCTTTGCAGATTATCTCAGGACTCTTAAAATAAAGATTTTGTTTGCAGAAGCACTTGAGCAAATACCTTCTTATGCCAAGTTCATGAAAGAGATCTTAAGTCATAAGAAGGATTGGAGAGAAACTAAAAAAGTTCTTCTCACTGAAAAATGCAGTGCAGTCAAAGTCACCCTGAGAGTCAATGAGGATGAGTTTAAGTTGAATGCTGTTAATGCCATGCAGCATCCAGACACACCAAAAGACTGTATGAAAGTTGATTTTATTGACTCTTTGGTGGAGGAGATCAACATGGCTGAGAGTCTCGAATCAGAGCTGGAAAACATCTTTAAAGATGTTCCGCCTGATCTAGAGGATTCAGAGGAATTGAAAGAGTCTCTGAAATTTCCTCAGGAAGAGGAAAAACCTCCTAAACCTGAGCTCAAACCATTACCACCATCCCTGAAATTTACATTTCTGGGAGAAGGTGATACTTTTCCAGTGATCATAAGCTCTGCTTTAAATCCACAGGAAGAGGAAGCACTAATTCAAGTGCTAAGGACACACAAGACAGCTCTTGGGTGGTCCATAAGTGACCTTAAGGGCATAAGCCTAGCTAGATACATGCACAAGATCTTATTGGAGGACAATGCTAAGCCAGTGGTTCAACCACAGAGGTGGCTAAATCCTGCAATGAAGGAAGTGGTACAAAAAGAGGTCACCAAATTACTGGAGGCTGGGATTATTTATCCTATTTCTGATAGCCCCTGGGTGAGCCCTGTTCAAGTTGTCCCCAAAAAGGGAGGCATGACAGTGGTTCATAATGAAAAAAATGAACTGGTTCCTACAAGAACAGTTACAGGGTGGCGCATGTGTTTTGACTACAGAAGGCTCAATACAGCCACCAGGAAGGATCATTTTCCTTTACCATTCATAGACCAGATGCTAGAGAGACTAGCAGGTCATGATTATTACTGCTTTTTGGACGGCTATTCAGGCTACAACCAAATTGTAGTAGATCTCCAGGATCAAGAGAAAACAGCATTCACATGTCCATCTGGAGTATTTGCTTACAGAAAGATGCCATTTGGGCTGTGTAATGCACCTGCAACCTTTCAGAGATGCATGCTCTCTATTTTCTCTGATATGGTGGAAAATTTTCTGGAAGTCTTCATGGATGACTTCTCAGTATATGGAGACTCATTCAGCTCCTGTCTTGATCACCTGACATTTGTTTTGAAAAGATGCCAAGAGACCAACCTGGTTTTAAACCTGGGAAAAATGTCACTTTATGGTGACTGAAGGGATTGTCCTTGGGCATAAAATTTCAAACAAGGGAATAGAGGTGGATCAAGCTAAAATAGAGGTAATTGAAAAATTACCACCACCTGCCAATGTTAAGGCAATCATAAGCTTTCTAGGGCATGCAGGATTCTATAGGAGGTTTATAAAGGAATTTTCAAAAATTGCAAAACCTCTAAGCAACCTGCTAGCTGCTGACACACCATTTTTGTTTGACACAGAGTGCCTGCAGGCGTTTGAAACTCTGAAAGCTAAGCTGGTCACAGCACCAGTTATCTCTGCACCAGACTGGACATTACCATTCGAATTAATGTGTGATGCCAGTGATCACACCATTGGTGCAGTACTAGGGCAGAGGCATGACAAACTTCTGCATGTCATTTATTATGCTAGCCGTGTTTTAAATGATGCCCAGAAAAATTACACAACCACAGAAAAGGAATTGCTTGCAGTGGTCTATGCCATTGACAAGTTTAGATCATACTTAGTAGGATCAAAAGTGATTGTGTACACTGACCATGCTGCTCTTAAATATCTACTTACAAAGCAGGATTCAAAACCCAGACTTATAAGATGGATATTGCTTCTGCAAGAGTTTGATATAGAAATAAGAGACAGAAAAGGGACAGAAAACCAAGTGGCTGATCATCTGTCCCGAATAGAGCCAGTAGAAGGGGCGCCCTCTCCCTCTATTGAGATCTCTGAAACCTTTCTGGATGAGCATTTGTTCGCCATTCAGGAAACACCATGGTTTGCAGACATTGCAAACTATAAAGCTGCAAGGTTCATACCCAGAGCGTACAGCAGGCAACAAAACAAAAAATTAATTTCTGATGCAAAGTACTACTTGTGGGATGAACCCTATCTCTTTAAGAGATGTGCAGACGGAATAATCCGTAGGTGTGTACCTAGAGAAGAAGCACAGAGCATCTTATGGCATTGCCATGGGTCACAATATGGAGGTCATTTCGGAGGTGAGCAAACAGCCACCAAGGTCCTCCAATGTGGTTTCTACTGGCCTACACTCTACAGAGATTTCCGAGAGTTTGTACGTAACTGTGATAGTTGCCAGAGAGCTGGTAATTTGCCTCATAGTTACACCATGCCTCAACAAGGAATCTTGGAGATTGAGTTGTTTGATGTATGGGAAATTGATTTCATGGGGCCTTTCCCACCATCATACTCAAACACTTATATTCTGGTGGCAGTTGACTATGTATCAAAATGAGTAGAGGCCATTGCCACACCCACCAATGATACTAAAACAGTGCTGAAGTTCCTCCAAAAACATATATTCAGCAGGTTTGGTGTCCCTAGGGTACTAATCAGTGATGGGGGCACTCACTTCTGCAACAAACAGCTTTACTCTACCATGGTCCGGTATGGGATTCACCACAAGGTGGCGACTCCATATCATCCACAGACAAATGGGCAAGCTGAAGTTTCTAACAAAGAACTGAAAAGAATCCTGGAACGGACTGTAAGTACCCGTAGAAAGGATTGGGCACGAAGCTTGGATGATGCTCTGTGGGCTTACAGAACAGCATTCAAGACTCCTATAGGGACCTCTCCGTACCAACTTGTGTATGGTAAGGCTTGTCACCTGCCCGTGGAACTGGAACATAAGACCTACTGGGCAACCAGATTCCTAAACTTTGATGCCAAAATAGCTGGAGAAAAAAGATTGCTCCGGCTGAATGAGCTAGAGGAATTCAGATTCACTACTTTCGAAAATGCCAAGCTTTATAAAGAGAAATCTAAAAGGTGGCATGACAGAAAGCTGTCATCTAGAATCTTTGAACCGGGACAAAAGGTTCTGTTGTTTAACTCTAGGCTCAGGCTATTCCCAGGAAAACTGAAATCTCGGTGGAGGGGACCATATATGATTACAAGTGTATCACCATATGGTTATGTGGAGCTTCAAGACATTGATTCTGATAAGAAGTTCATTGTTAATGGACAGAGAATCAAGTACTATCTTGAAGGAAATGTTGAGCAAGAGTGCTCAAGGCTGAAGCTAGATTAAAAGCTCAGCAAGGTCCAGCTAAAGACAATAAAGAAGCGCTTGCTGGGAGGCAACCCAGCCATTGGGAAGACTTTTTCTATTATTTTGCCCTATTCTTGATTTTATTTGTTTATATAAAGTTCATTGCTACTAAGGTAAAGAGTCAATTGTATAAGTTCACAGGGTTACAGAAGGATTCAGCACACAAAACAGAGAAAGAGAGCTCACTGGCAAGAAAACGCAAGTAAAAGTCTGTTTTGGGCGTTCAACGCCCAAAAGAAGCATCCACTGGGCGTTGAACACCAGTAAGGATAGCTATCTGGGCGTTAAACGCCAGAAAGAAGCATCTTCTGGGCGTTGAACGCCAGAAAGAAGCTCCTTCTGGGCGTTTAACGCCAGATTTACAGCGTCCTGGGCGTTCAGAAAAACGCCCAGTGACAAAGGAGTTCCTAGCGTTCAACGCCAGAAAGAAGCAACAGCTGGGCGTTGAACGCCCAGGAGAAGCAGCAATTGGGCGTTAAACGCCCAAAACATGCAGTGTTTGGGCGTTTAACGACAGGATGGTGGGGAGGAGGTAAATTCGTTTTTACTTCATATTTTTCATTTTAATTTTAATTTTCATGTTTCAATTCATGATTTCTTGCATAAACATGTTACAAACCCTGATTTCTAAAATCCCTAATTTCTAAAAACCCTACTTTAAAAATATCAAATGTATCTTAATCCATAAACACAAATTCTTTTTCAATCCAATCCAACTCTTTTTCAAAAATTTCCAAAACAAATCTATCTCTTTTCCTTCTAAAATCCTTTCAACTCATCAATATCTTTTTCGAATCTCCACATTATCTTTTTCAAAATCCAAATTTATCTTTTTCAAATATCTTTCATATCTTTTCAATTTTAAATCACATCTTTTCATATCATACTTATTTTTTTTTAAATCATATCTTCTATCTTATCTTTTTTTAAAATTTTCGAAAACCCACCCCCCTCCCTTTTAAATCCACATTCGGCCTCCCTCCTCTCATCCACCATTCGACACTAGCTCTCCTTCTATCCCTCTCCTTTTTTTTCTTTTGCTTGAGGACAAGCAAACCTCTAAGTTTGGTGTGTTTATCCGTGATCACTAAATTATACCCACTAAGATCATGGCTCCTAAAGGAAAACAAACCACTCCAAGAGGCAAGAAAGAGAGTATTCCAAAACCACTTTGGAATCAAGGAAAGTTCTTAACCAAAGAACATTCAGACCATTACTACAAAATAATGGGTCTAAGATCAGTGATCCCGGAAGTCAAGTTCGATCTGAAGGAAGATGAATATCCAGAGATCCAAGAGCAGATTCGAAACAGAAACTGGGAAGTCCTAGCTAATCCTGAAACAAAAGTGGGAAGGAATATGGTTCAGGAGTTCTACGCTAATCTGTGGCAAACAGACAGGCAGAGAATATTTGGAACTGCCCTCTATGACTATCGGACTATGGTCAGAGGAAAGATTGTTCACATTCACCCTGACAAAATCAGGGAGATCTTTAAGCTACCTCAGCTGAAAGATGACCTAGACTCCTTCAATAGGAGAATGATGAGAACAAACAAGGGCCTGGATAAGATTCTAGAGGATATATGCTTCATCATCATTAAACATGAATAAAATAGAAGATTTTCTTTAGAATAAGGAGGCAATATTTTTTGAATTTTTAATAAAACAAATTCTAATTGTTTACATGTGGTGGCAATACTTTCTGCCTTCTGAATGAATGCCTGAACAGAGCATATGTCTTTGGAATTTGATGTTCTTGAATGTTAAATATGTTGGCTCTTGAAAGAATAATAAACATGAGACATGTTATTGATAATCTGAAAAATCATAAAAATGATTCTTGAAGCAAGAAAAAGCAGTGAATACAAAGCTTGCAAAAAAACAAGCAGAAAAAGCCAATAGCCCTTAAAACCAAAAGGAAAGGGTAGTAAAAAGGATCCAAGGCTTTGAGCATCAGTGGATAGGAGGGCCTAAGGGAATCAAATCCTGGTCTAAGTGGCTAAACCAAGCTGTCCCTAACCATGTGCTTGTGGCGTGAAGGTGTCAAGTGAAAACTTGAGACTGAGCGGTTAAAGTCAAGATCCAAAGCAAAAAGAAGAGTGTGCTTAAGAACCCTGGACACCTCTAATTGGGGACTTTAGAAAAGCTGAGTCACAATCTGAAAAGGTTCACCCAATTATGTGCCTGTGGCATTTATGTATCCGGTGGTAATACTGAAAAACAAAGTGCTTAGGGCCACGGCCAAGACTCATAAAAGTAGCTGTGTTCAAGAATCAACATACTGAACTAGGAGAATCAATAACACTATCTGAATTCTAAGTTCCTATAGATGCCAATCATTTTGAGCTTCAATGGATAAAGCGAGATGCCAAAACTGTTCGGAAGCAAAAAGCTACTAGTCCCGCTCATTTAATTAGAATCTGAGCTTCACTAAAAAACTCGGAGATATTATTGCTTCGTGACTTATTTGTATTCTATTTTATTTGTCTAGTTGCTTGGGGACAAGCAACAGTTTAAGTTTGGTGTTGTGATGAGCGGAAATTTTATACGCTTTTTGGAGTTAATTTCATGTAGTTTTTAGGATGTTTTAGTTAAGTTTTTAGTATATTTTCATTAGTTTCTAGAAAAAATTCATATTTCTAGACTTTACTATGAGTTTGCGTACTTTTCTATAATTTTAGGTATTTTCTGGCTGAAATTGAGGGAGCTGAGCAAAAATCTGATTCGGGCTGAAAAAGGATTGCTGATGCTGTTGGATTCTGACCTCTCTGCACTCGGAATAAATTTTCTGGAGCTACAGGAGTCCAATTGGCGCTCTTCCAATTGCGTTGGAAAGTAGACATCCAGGGATTTCCAGAAATATATAATAGTCCATACTTTGCTCAAGGATAGATGACGTAAACTGGCGTTCAATGGCAGTTCCATGTTGCAGTCTGGCGTCCAGCGCCAGAAATAGATTACAAGTTGGAGTTCAACGCCAGAAACAGGTTACAACCTGGCGTTGAATGCCCAAAACAGCCCAGGCACGTGAGAAGCTTTAGTCTCAGCCCCAGCACACACCAAGTGGGCTTCAGAAGTGGATTTCTGCACTATCTATCATAGTTTACTCATTTTCTGTAAACCTAGGTTACTAGTTTAGTATTTAAACAACTTTTAGAGATTTATTTTGTATCTCATGACATTTTTGATCTGAAATTTGTACCTTTTGGCAGCATGAGTCTCTAAACCCCATTGTTAGGGGTGAGGAGCTCTGCAGCGTCTCGATGAATTAATGCAAGTACTTCTATTTTCCATTCAAACATGCGTGTGCCTATCTAAGATATTCATTCGCGCTTAATTATGGAGAAGGTGATGATCTGTGACACTCATCACCTTCCTCAATCCATGAACGTGTGCATGACAACCACCTCCGTTCTATATTAGATTGAATGAGTATCTCTTAGATTCCATAATCAGAATCTTCGTGGTATAAGCTAGAATTGATGGCGTCATTCAGGAGAATCCGAAAAGTCTAAACTTTGTCTGTGGTATTCCGAGTAGGATTCTGGGATTGGATGACTGTGACGGGCTTCAAACTTGCGAGTGCTGGGCGTAGTGACAGACGCAAAAGGAACTTTGCACTTTGACAACGGTGACACCTTACATAGAGCTTGCCATGGAAGGAACTTTGCACTTTTGCATGCATGAGGGAAGAGGAATACAAGAGAAAAGCTGAAATTCAGAAGACAAAGCATCTCCAAAACCCCAACATATTCTCCATTACTGCATAATAAGTATTTATTTCATACTCTCTTATTTTTCGTAATTCAATTTGATAAGTGAATTGTTTTCCTGACTAAGAGTTACAAGATAACCATAGATTGCTTCAAGCCAACAATCTCCGTGGGATTCGACCCTTACTCACGTAAGGTATTACTTGGACGACCCAGTGCACTTGCTGGTTAGTTGTGCGGACTTACATAGTGTGAAGTAATTTTCGTGCACCACCTACCCGCTCCCGACATTACCCGGGCATAAGTCCTATATATGGCTTTCCAGATGCATACAGTGTGTATATAAGTCTTACAGCCAGGCCCATACAATGTGACTTTTAAATGTATTTCAATATGCTTACATCTGAAAAACAGTTCTCAGTGTGTGGGCATCCCCACTATACATTTGGCACTAAGGCCCAAACAAGGTCGCATCTGCTCTCCTATGGCAGGCAGTCTTTTAAAGCTTTTTTTCTTTATCTTTTCCCTCTGCTCTCCTGTGGCAGAGATCCTTTCAGTTAATACATTCTTTTCTTTTTTGTGCTCTGCTCTCCTATGGCAAAAATTCTTTAGTTTCTTTTAATTCTTTTATTCTCTGTTATTTATTGAATTATATTCTGACTTAACTTAGCAACCTTCGTCTGAGTTTGGCTTTCAGTACTATAATCTCTGCTAGCAACCTCTATCTTACAGGTGCGACTCTCTTTAGCCGATGTATGCAAACATAACCTCTGTAAGCAACATCGGTCTTATAGGTGAGGCTCTCTCTATCCAATGTATGTATTGATAACCTCTATAAGCAACCTCAGTCTTACAGGTGCGACCATCCCTGGGATTGACCGATGTATCTCTGGAAAGCAACTCTTGGTGGACTCACCACCATATCTCTGCTCGTTTTAAGCTGGTAAACAATCATCTCAGCTCGTTCTCAGTTCCAAACAATATCTCTACTTATCTCCTTGTCTTTTTATTCTTTCTTTCTTTTCTTTTCTTATCATTCCACAATGCAAATTATCTTCGCATTATTTCCTTGCCTTTCCCTAAGTGTCTTATGGAAAGAGAATTAAAGATTCTTAATTTAGATTTGTCTTTCTAAAACTTTTAGGACAGTTTTCTGCTTACCCTTTTAGTATATCATAAATAAAATAACATCTTTTAAATAAAATACTAATATATAATATTGATACAAGTAATTCTACTATCAATAATAAAAGAGTATTAACATTTTTATTTTTATATCAAAACCTGCTTATTAACGTTGTATTCTTTAAGCTTTTAGAAATTATATTCCAATGTCAAGCTTTTAAATATTTTACTTTTTAACCCAATATTTTATAAAATTACTAATTTTAATTTCATATTTAGAAAAGTTACTAATTTAATTTCATATCTCTAGAAATAACCCTGAACTCTTATAAAATATCCGGTTTATTCCAGAACTTTTACTTTATACTCAAAATACCCCTAAAACCTATATAATTA
>NC_029787.2:89596913-89598018 GCF_000816755.2 Arachis ipaensis | reverse complement strand
ACAGCTTTAATTAAATCTCTCGGTTATCAAATCTCGTCAATTTCTCATCAATTTTATCAGATTTTTTTCACTTAAAGACAGCCCCAAACATCATCAAAACCTTCTCGGTTCTGGGTTGTTTCATCATAGCCGAACCAAAATTCAACAAAGTAATAATATATCACAAAAATTCAACATAAACACAAATCAATCTCATACAAACGTCATCAATCCAACAATTACTCATAATAAACACATTTAATTGGTACAAATTTACCAAATTTTTCCTTCGTACGAAATCAAAATACTCGAAATTCTGGAAAAAATTTTTGACCGAGCTGTCGAAGAAGAAAACGTCAGAAATCGATTCTTCCACTAAGAACACCAAAGGATCGAACTTCAAGAGGAAGAGGAGCTATGTCATGATTACCTTCTACCGAATAAAAATGACACCATCGTATAGAGGAAGAAGATACGAACACTTCAATCAGATTAAATTTTTTATTAAAGTTACCGATCGCAAAAAATCGAAACCGAAATTTTGGTGGGGCTACCATTTTCTCCATGAAAATTCGGTCTCTCTCTCTTATCGTATGGAAGAAAAAGAAATGAAGCCAATTGAAGATGATTATATGATTAAATGACATTTAATGGATGAAACTAATGAGGTGTCATAGTTTTAGTTTGATTCACGTTTCCTTTCTTTTCTTTTCTTTAATGGTTCGGGCACAATGAAATGAAATGAAGAATGATAAGATTAACTATGAAGTGGTTGATTTGTTAGGAAAAGGGTTATGTGTCAAGGTTAGTAAATAAAGGAAACATGTGTCATGGTTATATGTATATATGCTTATAAGTCATATTTCCATTTTTTTTCTTTTATTCTCTTAATAGCTTCGTTGGTAATGATGATTAGCATGATAGGAAATGATGATTATAATTAGGTGGCTTAGGTTATATGTATATATATACATGCATATAGCCTCGTTTTCAATTTCTTCCTTTTGTTTCCCTTAATGGCTTTCGGTCAATAGTAAAAGAACTAATGGTAATGATAATATAATAATATTAATAATAACAATAATAATAATAATAATAATAATAATAATAATAATAATAATAATAA
>NC_029787.2:89586966-89596037 GCF_000816755.2 Arachis ipaensis | reverse complement strand
TAACAATATATAATAATTCTTTTTTCTTTTTTTCAAAATATCTTGTTATAATAAAAATAATTTCAAAATATTATTAGATTTTAAATTTAAAGTATTATAAAATTTAATTTAATTATTTTTAAAAAAATAATTTTTTTAAATAAAATAATAAATCATGAATAACTCATTATTTAAATTTTTAAAAATTCGGGTTGTTATACACTACGTCCGCAAAACTTACTAAGATGGGTTGCGACCTGTATCTGAAAAATAGCAATAATATATGATATGATAATCGGGGGTTCTCAGTATGATAATAGTACCCAATAGATAAGATATAAGGTTTCAGGAAGCTAAAGGCAATCATAGAACTCCCACGTGCATAGAAATCCAAGTTATAAAATAACTTAAAACCATAAAAGGGTTATCTAACTTAAGGAATTTCTACTCTAACAGTCATCGCTATCCCAAAACCTTCATCAACCTATCCTCCACATGATCTCATCGCCACTGCCTACCAAACCTCCTCAATTCTAGTAACAGACACAAGTATTGGAGACAAGTAAAACACAAGAGTTCACATACAACAAGTAATTCAATTAGCGATTAAGCATGTTATTCATTTAGGCATTGATGAGTGAAAATTAGATTTCCACACAAACTCACCGGCAAGTGTACCGAGTCGCATCAAGTAGTAATAACTCACAAAAGTGAGGTCGATCCCACAGGAATTGATGGATCAAGCAACTTTAATGAGGTGATTAGTTTAGTCAAGCTAACAGTAGTGAATTGAATAAAAATTGGAGCAACAGAAAGTGAATTGTAAGAATTATAAATTGCAGAAAGTAAATTTGAGAGAATCTTAAAGAGCAAGAAAAAGTAAATTGCAGCAAATGTAAAGGAAATTGGGTGCAGGGAATTTAAAGAAAGCTGTAAATCAAGCAATCGAAGAGATCTTGAGATCAAGTAACAGGAAATTTAAATTGCAGGAAAATTAAATCAGGCTAAATCATGAACAGAATTGTAAAGTTGCAGAAAAGGAAATTGTAGCAGAGGATTATCAGAAACTGAAATTGCATAAGCCAAATCGAATTCAATACTTGAAATGAAAAATAAAAGTGTATCAAAGAGAGCTTTCTATTATATCCTACTCCTACTCCTACTACTATTGCAGCCTAACAGAGCTCTTTAATGGAATGAAACTGATGCCTTTATATAGACTTTACAAAATGAAAAAATGAAATTGAAATTGAAAACAAATTACAATTTAAATAAAATTCCTAATAACTTTTTCTTGTGCCTTTGAGTCATGTCAATAGGCTTTGCTTGCTTTGGAGCTTCAATGAAATGGGTCTTGGGTTTTTGGTTGCTCCCAGGGGAACGCTCAGTTGAAACAATGAGTGCAGCGTTCACACCCTCAGCATGCATCTCTCGTGCACTCATTCTTCACTAGTGCTCCCTTAGTGAATGCCACGTTGGTTCTTCAAGCGCTGCCCCTTTGCTGCGCATTTTTCTCTTCCTAGCGCTTTCTTAGTGAGCGCCGAGTTACAATATTGAGCGCTCCTAGTATGTACGGATGGCACAAGGCTTGCCTGCCAAGCTGAAATTCCTGAAAACGCTCACTTAGTGAGCGTGGCGTTCACTTTCCAAGCTTCCCTTTCAATTAACGTTTCCATGCTTTAACGTAGCGCTCTCTTGCTTAATGAACGCTTGCTCTCTTGCTTGGTTCATGAATTTGATGGCGTTACTAATGTATTGCATGCTTTAATTAGCAATTCATGGTAATGCATGCATAAGATATTAATACTAATGTATCATGTTACTAATTACAAGGCTTCATGGTCATGGGCCACGCTTTTAAAAGCGTGGCCTAAGGTTTCAAAGCGTGCTCAAACTTCAAAAATGTGCCCCAAAATTTTTCTTTTCTTTTTTGAGCTGATTTTATGCTATTTTGCTTCTTTTTCTACTTATTTCCTTCAAATTTTATAAAATTAAAAGATCAAAGAAATATACCATTTTAAGCACAAAAGTATTCAATATTTAAGCACTAATCATCAATTTCTTGTATGAAAAAGTATAGAAAAACATGACATGATGACATGTCATCACAATACCAAACTTAAACCTTGCTTGTCCCCAAGTAAGAAAAGAATCATGCAGTAAGTTTTGACAAACCAAGGTGAGAAGAATAGCAAGTTAATGTTCATGGTTGGCTAGTTTTCTATGCATGCTACAATCACAAAAGAAATATAAATGATTGATGCTTCTATCTAGCTCATTTTATGAAATCTTCTCCTTATATTTCTTCCTTGAAGCAAGCTGTTCATTTTCTTATTAGCTTTTCCTTTTTGGGTGCTTTGCCCCATGAGTTGATAACAAAGCTACGACTCTAAATGTCTTGTTTTCAAGTATTACCACTTTATACATAAGCATCACAAGCATTTAATTAGAGGACTTCTTTAAGCTCATTTGTTTCTTTTCTTTACTCTCTAATCATTGATACTCAGAGCCTTGAGCTTTGAGGGAGTGCATTTGCACTTGAGCCTAACCTTGACTCTAAGTGTTTTGTTTTTAAGCTTTTTGCTTGATACATAAATACCACAAGTACTTAACAATTGAATTGTCATTGGTACTCAGAGCCTTCAGCTTTCTCATTCTTTTCCTTTTGCTTTTCTTGCCTTAATTTGCACTTGCTTCTTCAAGGTTTTCATGATTTCAAAAATTTCATAAAATGTCCTAGATGAAAATTTCAATTAAATAAAATCTAAAGCAATTGAGCAACAGTTAATCATTATAGCCTTCCAATACTTGTATGTATATGCTAAGTTCTTCTTTAATTCCTTGTTTGTTTATGATCATGATACTTTATTGCTTTTGAACTCACATAATTCAAGTTGGTAGTTATAATGTCACAGCAAGATGTTAAAAGATCAGAAATCAAACTATGCTTATTCATAACACACATGCATATAGAGAAGATAAAGACAATCATGCAATTTAAAGTACTGGAAACAACTGAGAGAAAAAGGAACTTTACCACCTTGTAATTCACCTTCTCTACTGTTATCCTTTTTCTTCTATTCTTCCCCTCTCCCATACCAGACTCAGAATGCTTGCTCATCCTCAAGCAACAATTAGGACAATGGTGATGGGGTCTAGAATGGACCATGAGTGTCTTACACAATAAAATGTTAGTAGTACATGTGTTTAAGCAAACAAAATGAAAAATAACAATGAAGGCACAGGAAACAGAGACATTGTAATTGCAAAAACAACTGGGGTGTGCATGATACATGGCATAGAAGATAAGTGGCACACCAAACTTAGTGTGACACTTTCACTTGGAATTGATGCAAGTATCTAGTAAAGATTGGAACCAAATTTTTGTTGCATAACAACACCAAACTTAGAATGCAATCACATGTCCATTTTATTTGAACTAAGACTAAATGAAACTGTTATATGTTAAATACAATCACCAAGGGAAGAATCTGTCATGAATAAGGATTTCTTGGTGAGGTATTTAACAAAATTAGTTAAGGAGTAAAATAAATAAAAGCATTAAAAACAAAGAACTGACTAAAAGATAATGATAAAAATGTTAAATCAAAAGAAAGATAACCTTGCAAAGGCATTGTGATTATGCAGACAAGTGGTGTTGCTGAATAAATTGCATAGAAAAATAAGTGACACACCAAACTTAGAATCTTAGTGTGACACATCCATTTTTGATTTGATGCAATCATCCAGACGAAATAAAAACAGATTGTTGCAGGGCAACACCAAACTTAGAATGTAATCATATGCTAATTTATTGAAATTAAACAAAGTAAACAGAGAAAGTAAACAAAGCAAAGAAATGAAATGTTACCTACGGCTGGGTTGTCTCCCAACAAGCGCTCTTTTAATATCATTAGCTTGACATGTTGCTCTTCACTTTCTTCCTCTTCTTCCAGTTTGTTAAGAGGAATGACCTCAAGGGGGGAGAAAATTCAGCTATTGTCCCCTGTCTTGGTCTCTCCTCAGCAAGCTTCCTTTTTTTAATGGCTTGATTGAGCTTGCTTGCTGGATCACGGGTAGGATCGGTGCTCTTGTTAAGTGCCTTGATGAGCGGATAATTTATACGCTTTTTGGCATTGTTTTTAGGTAGTTTTAGTATGTTTTAGTTACTTTTTATTATATTTTTATTAGTTTTTATGAAAAAATCACATTTCCGGACTTTACTATGAGTTTGTGTGTTTTTATGTAATTTCAGGTATTTTCTAGCTGAAATTGAGGGACCTGAGCAAAAATATGATTCAGAGGCTGAGAAAAGACTACAGATGTTGTTGGATTCTGACCCTCCTGCACTCGAAGTGGATTTTTTGGAGCTACAGAAGCCTAATTGGCATGCTCTCAATTGCGTTGGAAAGTAGACATCTTGGACTTTCCAGAAATATATAATAGTCTATACTTTGCCTGAGATTTGATGGCCCAAACTGGCATTCAACGCCAGCCAAAGACCCTTTTCTGGCGTAAAACGCCAAAACTGGCACCAGAACTGGAGTTAAACGCCCAAACTGGCATCCAAGCTAGCGTTTTGCTCCAGAAAAGGCCTATGCACGTCTAAAGCTCAATGCTCAGTCCAAGCACACACCAAGTGGGCCCCGAAAATAGATTTCTGCACTCTCTGCACTTTGTTACTCAATTTCTGTAATCCTTTTTCTCTTATGTATTTTCCAATGATGGAGTTTCTACACCTCATAGATTAAGGTGCAGAGCTCTGCTGTTCTTCATGAATTAATGCAAGTACTATTATTTCCCTTTCAATTCACGCTTACTTCTTCTCCAAGATATACTCTCGTACTTAATTCAGTTAAGTCCGAATGAAGGGTGACCCATGACAATCACCGACTATCTTCGTTACTCGCTTAGCCAAGATCCGCGTGCCTGACAACCACAAGCGATCTACATGATATTCAACGTAGTCATTAGACAACAGCTGGAGTATAATCTCTTAGGTTACTGATCCACGGATTTGACTTGTCTCTCCTGACAACAGAGCATTCGAATCGGTGATATTAGAACCTTCGTGGTAGAGGCTAGAACCAATTGGCAACATTCTTGAGATCCGAAAAGTCTAAACCTTGTTCGTGGTATTCCAAATAGGATCTGGGAAAGGATGACTGTGACGAGCTTCAAACTCATGAATGTTGGGCACAGTGACATTCTGCAAAAGGATAGAGAGATCCTATTCTGACATAAGTGAGAACCGACAGATGATTAGCCGTGCGGTAGTTGTGCCTGGTATTTTTCATCCAAGACGAGAGATCCGACAGTTGATTAGCTGTACAGAAACCGTGCCTGGACCATTTTCACTGAGAGGGCGGATGGTAGCCATTTACAACGGTGATCCACCAACATACAGCTTGCCATGGAAGGGAGCACGCATGATTGGATGAAGACAATAGGAAAGCAGAGGTTCAGAAGCAACAAAGCATCTCCAAACGCTTATCTGAAATTCTCACCAATGAATTACATAAGTATCTTTATTTTAATTTACGTTTTATTTATCTTTCAATTATCAAAACTCATAACCAATTGAATCCGCCTGACTAAGATTTACAGGATGACCATAGCTTGCTTCACGCCAGCAATCTCCGTGGGATCGACCCTTACTCGCGTAAGGTTTTATTACTTGGACGACCCAGTGCACTTGCTGGTTAGTTGTACCGGAGTTGTGAAAAGTGTGATCACAATTCCGTGCACCAAGTTTTTGGCGCCGTTGTCGGGGATTGTTCGAGTTTGAACAACTGACGGTTCATCTTGTTGCTTAGATTGGGTACTTTTATTTTATGTTTAAGCTTTTTATTTTTATTTTCGAAAAAAAATATAAAAAAAATTGTGTTTCTTGTTTGAGTCTTGTGTCAAATTTTAAGTTTGGTGTCAACTGCATGTTTTTAATTTTTCTTAGATTTTTGAAAATTCATGCATTGTATTCTTCTTTGATCTTCAAGTTATTCTTGATGATTTTCCTTGTTTGATCTTTAAATTTTCTTGTTTTATGTCTTTTCTTGTTTTTCGTGTGCATTTTCGAATTGTTAGTGTCCCTAGTACAAAAGTTCTTATGTTTGGTATCTTGCATGTCTTTCTTTTCTTAAAAATTTTCAAAAAACATGTTCTTGAAGTTCATCATGATCTTCAAAGTGTTCTTGGTGTTCATCTTGGTATTCAAAGTGTTCTTGCATGCATTATTTGTTTTGATCTTAAATTTTTATGTTTTGTTTCATTTTGTTATTTTTCTCTCTCCTCATTAAAATTTCAAAAGTAAAAAAAATATACTTTCCTTATTCTTCTCAAAATTTTCAAAATTTTGAGTTGACTTGGTCAAAAAAATTTAAAATTTAGTTGTTTCTTGTTAGTCAAGTCAAAATTTCAATTTAAAAACTTTATCTTTTTAAATCTTTTTCAAAATCAATTCTTTTTCATTTTTCTTTTAATGTTTTTGAAAATTTTAAAACTAATTATTCAAAATCTTTTTCTTAATTTTATTTCATATTTTTGAAAATCCTTGCTAACAATTAATGTTTTGATTCAAAAATTTCAAGTTTGCTACTTTCTTGTTAAGAAAGGTTCAATCTTTAAATTCTAGAATCATATCTTTTAGTTTCTTGTAGTCAAGTCATCAACTTTAATTTTAAAAATCAAATCTTTTTAGTTTCTTTTTCAATTCTTTTTCAAAATAAATTTCAATTATATCTTTTTAAAATTTTAATTTCAAAATCTTTTTCTAACTTCTTATCTTTTCAAAATTTATTTTTAAATCTTTTTCAACTAACTACTTGATTTGTTTATAAAAAAATTACTATTTCTTATCTTTTTCAAAACCACCTAACTACTTTTTCACTTCTCATTTTCGAAAACAACTAACCACTTTTTCAAAATTCTTTTTAATTAACTAATTGTTTTAAATTCTAGTTTTATTTTATTTCTTTTAATATTTTTGAACACTAACTAAATAATTAAAATTAAAATAAAAATATTTTTCTTTTCCCTCTTCTTAAAATTTGAATACTCTCTCTCTCTCTCATCTCTTTCTATTTATTTATTCAATTACTAACACTTCTCTTCTACTCATAATTCGAATCCCTCTCTCTTCTCTCTGTTCGAATTACTCATCTCCTCTCTCTTCTCATTCTTCTATTCTTCTATTCTTATACTCACATAAAGGAATCTCTATATTGTGACAGAGAGGATTCCCATTCTCTCTTTGTTCTCTTCTTTTTCATATAAGCAGGAACAAGGATAAGGACATTCGTGTTGAAGCTAATCCTGAACCTGAAAGGACTCTGCAAAGGAAGCTCAGAGAAGTAAAGCACAACACTTCGGAGAGGACCTTACAGCAAATTTCGAAAAAGAGGCAGACATGGCAGCCGAACCTGAGAACAATGGTGGAGATGCAAGGAATATGCTTGGTGACTTTACTGCACCAACTTCCAACTTCTATGGAAGAAGCATCTCAATTTCTGTAATTGGAGCAAACAACTTTAAGCTTAAGCCTCAATTAGTTTCTCTAATGCAGCAGAATTGCAAGTTTCATGGACTTCCATTGGAAGATCCTCATCAATTCTTAGCTGAATTCTTGCAAATCTGTGATACTGTTAAGACCAATGGAGTTGATTCTGAGGTCTACAGACTATGCTTTTCCCCTTTGCTGTAAGAGATAGAGCTAGGATATGGTTGGACTCATAACCTAGAGAAAGCCGAAACTCTTGGGAAAAGTTGGTCAATGCTTTCTTGGCCAAATTTTTTCCACCTCAAAAGATGAGCAAGTTTAGAGTGGAAGTCCAAACCTTCAGATAGAAGGAAGGTGAATCCCTCTATGAAGCTTAGGAAAGATACAAGCAATTGATCAGAAGGTGTCCTTCTGACATGCTTTCAGAATGGAGCATCTTATGTATATTCTATGATGGTCTGTCTGAATTGTCCAAGATGTCATTGGACCACTCTGCTGGTGGATCTCTTCATCTAAAGAAAACACCTACAGAAGCCCAGGAACTCATTGAAATGGTTGTAAATAACCAGTTCATGTATACTTCTGAAAGAAATCCTGTGAATAATGGGATGACTCAGAAGAAAGGAGTTCTTGAGATTGATACTCTGAATGTCATATTGGCTCAGAATAAAATATTGACTCAGCAAGTCAATATGATTCCTTAGAATTTGACTGGAATGCAAGCTGCATCCGGCAGTACTAAAGAAGCTTCCTCTGAAAGAGAAACTTATGACCCTGAAAATCCTGCAATGGAAGAGGTGAATTACATGGGAGAATCCTATGGAAACACCTATAATCCTTCATGGAGAAATCATCCAAATTTCTCATGGAAGGATTAACAGAAGCCTCAACAAGGCTTCAATAATAATAATGGTGGGAGAAATAGGTTTGGCAATAGCAAGCCTTTTTCATCATCTTCTCAGCAACAGATAGAGAATTCTAAGCAGAGCCTCTCTGACTTAGCAACCATAGTCTCTGATTTATCTAAGACCACTCTCAGTTTCATGACTGAAATAAGATCCTCCATCAGAAATTTGGAGGCGCAAGTGGGTCAGCTGAGTAAAAGAGTTACTGAAACTCCTCCTAGTACTCTCCCAAGCAATACAGAAGAGAATCCAAAGAGAGAGTGCAAGGCCATCAATATATCCAAAGTGGCTGAACCTATAGAGGAGGAAGAGGCCGTGATTTCCAGTAAGGAAGACCTCAATAGATGTCCACTGACCACTAAGGAGTTCCCTAATGAGGAACCAAAGGAATCTGAGGCTTATACAGAGACCATAGAGATTCCACTGAACTTACTGTTGCCATTCATGAGCTCTGATGAGTATTCTTCCTCTGAAGAGGATGAAGATATTATTGAAGAGTAAGTTGCTCGGTATCTATGAGCAATCATGAAGCTGAATGCCAAGTTATTTGGTAATGAGACTTGGGAGGATGAACCTCCATTGCTTATCAATGAACTGAATGCCTTGGCTCAGCAGAAATTACCTCAGAAGAAACTGGATCCCGGAAGATCTTAATACCTTGTACCATAGGTACCATGACCTTTGAGAAGGCT
>NC_029787.2:89567275-89586690 GCF_000816755.2 Arachis ipaensis | reverse complement strand
TGAAGATATTATTGAAGAGTAAGTTGCTCAGTATCTAGGAGCAATCATGAAGCTGAATGCCAAGTTATTTGGTAATGAGACTTGGGAGGATGAACCTCCATTGCTCATCAATAAATTGAATGCCTTAGTTGAGCAGAAATTACCTCAGAAGAAACCAGATCCTGGAAGGTTCTTAATACCTTGTACCATAGGTACCATGACCTTTGAGAAGGCTCTGTGTGACCTTGGTTCAAGTATTAACCTCATACCACTATCTGTAATGGAGAAACTGGAGATCTTTGAGGTACAAGCTGCAAGAATCTCACTAGGCATGTAAAGCCTTTGAGCAGCTTCAAACAGATTTTTAGGCTCCCGGGGTGTTGGATGTCAGAACAGATTCCAGGATCCCAAACCTTGATATTGCACCCGTCTTCTTGTTGATCATCATGATTCCATCCGGGTGGCAAGCAATCTGAATTCTCACTAAAGCGGCCAACCAACTTCCTAGACCCATTCAGTTGAGCTTTACACCAACCCTTGCGTTTAAACTTAAAGCTTCCAACCATAATGAACCTTGCAGGACAATTCTTACCACTGACCATCTTCCTCTTACTCTTTATGTCACAAAGAGCTCTAAGTTGACCATCCGTCTCCAGTAGCCCATATTCAAGTGGAATTAGAAAGCTAAGGGATATGAATTTTACCCACTTGAATGTTGTGAAGGATGATGGCAACTTAGGGGGAGGAGTCTCCAATAACTTTGGCAAGGTGATTTCAAGCTCCACTCCCTTGTGCTCTTTGACAACTTCCACCTCTTTGCAAACTTCTTTAATTTCAACCTCTTCCTCTTGGTAGCTTTCTTCCAATTCAATCTCTTCTTCATTGCTCACCAAGGGCCTGGGAGGCTGTGCTTCTTCTTCTTTAATCTCCATCTCTTGACCAACCTCTTCCAAGTCTTCAACCATGATATGCCTTGGAGGTTGTACACCCTCCTCAACATCAATTTCAAACGTCTTTGAAGGAGGTTCTATGGCTGGAGTTTCCCATGGAGGTTCTGCATCTCCTAAGTCTTCAACCACTTCTTCCTCCTCAATGGCAGGCGTAGCTTCTTCCAATTGTTTCAATATAAAATCGTGCTGCTCACTGTCCACCGGAGTTTCTAATATCTCCTTCATGCTACGTTCTTCATTAGACTGCCCACATGAGGCCATGGGGGTTCTTTGAGTGTCCGAACGTCGTGAAGGTAATCGATTTATCGCTTGATCCAGTTGGTGAAGGGTTGCTTGAAGTTTTGCACATGTTTCCGTGAGACGATCCCTTGATTCTTGTTGCGCTCGGCTATCATAAGTAGGATCATAGTGCTCTTGGATTGATGGATATGTAGATGACAAATATTGAGGTGGTGGTTCTTGGGAGTAATTGGGCTGAAATTGGGGTGGTTCTATATATGGCTCATAAGGTGGTTGGTGTGGTGGATACGGGTTAGAATCATGTGATGATGTCTGGTAGTAGGGGGCTTGTGAGTATGGTGGTCCAAAGCTGTGTTGAGGAGGCGGTTCATAATCATATGGTGGGCCTTGTTGGTAACTACAAGGGGGTCCACTATAGTCATCATTTTGGTATGCATCACAGAATGGTTGTTGGTTATAGTGCATTGGAGGGGGTTGTTGCCAAGAGGGTTGATTAAATCCTTGTGGCTCCTCCCATCTTTGATTCTTCCGACCTTGATGCATGTTCCTGTTATAACTTTCACTCCTTTCAACAATATTAGAACCAAACTCAAAGCGAGAGGGGTGAGAATTCATGGTAGCTAATAAAAATTAAAAAACAAAAATAAAAACAAATTTAAATTAAAAGGTTATTTAAAATTTGAAATTAAATTTTGAAATTAAATTTTGAAATTTGAATTTTAAATTTTGAAATTTGAAAATTTGAAATTTTGAACTTTAAATTTTTGAAATTTGAATTTTGAAAATTTTTAAATTTGAATTTTGAAAATTGAAAATTGAAATTTGAAATTTGAGTTTTAAATTTTGAATTTTTGAATTTAATGAGGAAAGAGAAAAATAATAAAATGACACCAAGCTTTAAAATTTTTAGATCAAAACGAAGAAAATAAATAAGAACAACTTGAAGGTCAAGATGAACACAAAGAACAACTTGAAGATCAAGATGAACACAGAACAAATTTTTTTTTTTTTTGAAAAAATTTTTAATAACTAAATAAAAACCAATAACCTCTTAATTTATGAAGAAAAAATCAAAAATAAAAACAAAAATAAAAACAAATAAACAAGCAAAAAGCAAATATTTACAATAACCAATAATAAGGCACACGTTTGTAATTCCCCGGCAACTGCGCCATTTTGACGTTAGGATTTTTGCTAGTAAAGAATTTTATAAAAATAGTCGCGTTGTAGATATAGATTCTAAACCAACAGAAATCTCTTCGTGCAAACGTTTTGGTTGTCACAAGTAACAAACCCCTTTAAAATTGATAACCGAGTAATTAAACCTCGGGTCGTCTTCTCAAGGAATTGCAGGGAGGTGTTCTTATTATTGGTTATGAGTCTTGTAAATTGGGGGTTTTGAAAGTAAGGAAGTAGTATGTTAAATGATAAGAAAAATAAAATAGTAATAATAAAATAAACTCTTGGCAAGGCAATAGAATTGGAAGTCCTATCCTTGTCAATTGTGATGAGAATTGGATTTTAATCCCACTTTGTTAACCTCTAACTATGAAGGTAAATCAAGTGGACTAATTAGGTTGATCCTCAAGTCCTAGTCAATCCCTGTGGGAAGACTAGCTTTAGAGCAATCTAGATCAATTAGTAATCTGCCAATTTCAACCACTGCTTTATTTGAGAGCTCAAGCGTTACCGATTATTTAACCAAAGCCAAAAGAGAAAATATCTAAATTAAATTAAAAGCATTCATATAAATAAAGCAAAGCAAAATTAAATCTGAAAATACCTCAAATTGCATTCACAAAAGAAATTAAATCTAACATGGATATTCATAAATTAAATTAGAAAAATAAATAAAAGGAACATTGAACATGTGATCGCAAAAGATGAAATAATCATAAAGTGAAAAGAATCCTAATTCTAAATCCTAAGAGAGATGAGAGAACCTCTCTCTCTAAAAACTACATCTAATCCAAAGATTGTGAATTATGAGCTTGTCCTTATGAATGGATGTATTCCCCCACTTTATAGCCTCTAATCTGTGTTTTCTGGGCTGAGAACTGGGTCAGAAACAGCCCAGAAATCGCTGGAGAAGAAATCTGCCACGCTGATTTTTGGAACTACGATGCATCCGCGTAGAGCACGCGTTCGCGTTGCCTAGCATCAGAGCAACTATGGCATATTATATATCAAATCGTAGTCCCGGACGTTAACTTTCCAACGCAACTGGAACCGCGTCATTTGGATCTCTGTAGCTCGAGTTATAGCCGTTTTAGTGCGAGAGGGTCAGGCTGACAGCTTTGCAGTTCCTTCAGCTTCTTGTATTCCTTCCACTTTTGCATGCTTTCTTTCCATCCTCTGAGTCATTCCTGCCCTGTAATCTCTGAAATCACTTAACACACATATCAAGGCATTTAATGGTGATAAGAGAGGATTAATATTAGCAACTATAAGGCCAAAGAAACATGTTTTCAATCATAGCACAAATTCTGGGAAGGAATTGTAAAACCATGCAAATAGTATGAATAAGTGGGTAAAGAGTTGATAAAAATCACTCAATTAAGCACAAGATAAATCGTAAAATAGTAGTTTATCAATGTGGACAGAGGAGAGTTAGTCCTTCAATTGAATGAGGACTACCTTGTGTTTAAGGCTCAAGGATCTTCTTCTGTAAACATGGAGAGGAAGCATGAAAAGCTTCTCTCAATACAGAGTCAAGCAGAATCCCCACATTCAAACTCTATTTTGGTATTGGGAGGCCATAATCATGCTCTGAGAGTCTGTGAAGCTCTATAAGAGCTCACTGTCAAGCTATTGACATTAAAGAAGCGCTTATTAGGAGGCAACCCAATCTTATTTATCTATGTTAATTACTTTTTTATTTCATTTTTCATTGTTATTTTATGTTTTCTTTAGGTTGATGATAGTGTGGAGTCATAAAAACAGCTGCATAATTAAAGCAGAATCAAAAATAGCATCAAAAACAGCACACCCTGGAGGACAGGCTTACTTGCATTTAAACGCCAATAAGGAAAGCAGAATGGGTGTTTAACACCCAGTCTGGCAGCATTTTAGGCATTAAACGCCAGAATTGGCAGACAGACTGGTGTTTAACGCCAGAAAAGGGTGTCTGGCTGGCGTTAAATGCCAGAAAGAGGCATCAGCCTGGCGTTTAACGCCATGAAAGGCAGCAGAGCTGGCATTAAACGCCAGAAATGGCACACCAAGGGCGTTTAAATGCCAGAAAGGTGCAGGGACCAGCATTCCTTGACACCTCAGGATCTGTGAACCCCACAGGATCTCCACCTACCCTAACTCTTTTTCTCTCCTCTTCACACCTTTCCATAACACTCTTCCCCAAATACCCTCTTCCCCATAATCTCTTCACCACTCACATCCATCCACTATTCCCCAAAAACCCAACATAAAACCGCACCTACCTCACCATTCAAATTCAAAACATTTCCCTCCCAAACCCAACCCCTTCTTACACGAATTTCCTCTCTCTTACCCTATAAATACCCCTCCTTACCACTTTCAATTTCACACATCATAAACACATAAACCCCCTCCCTTGGCCGAATTCAAAACACCCCTCTATCTCCTCCGTCTCTTCTTCTTCTCCTCCTTTCTTTCTTCTTTTTCTCGAAGATGAGCAAACCTGTTAAGTTTAGTGTGGGAAAAAGCTCTGCTTTTTATTTTTCTATAACCATTAATAGCACCTAAGGCCGGAGAAACCTCTAGAAAGAGGAAAGGGAAGGCAGTTGCTTCCACTTTCGAGTCATGAGAGATGGAGAGATTTATCTCAAAGGTCCATCAAGACCACTTCTATGAAGTTGTGGCCAAGAAAAGGGTGATCCCCGAGGTCCCCTTCATGCTAAAAAAGAATGAGTATCCGAAGATCCGACGTGAGGTTTCGAGAAGAGGTTGGGAAGCTCTCACCAACCCCATGCAACAAGTCGGAATCTTAATGGTTCAAGAGTTCTATGCTAATGCATGGATCACTAAGAACCATGATCAAAGTGTGAACCCGAACCCAAATAATTGGCTCACAATGGTTCGGGAGAAATACCTGGATTTTAGTCCGGAAATTGTGAGGTTGGCGTTCAACTTACCAACAATGAGAGGAGATTCTCATCCTTTCACTAGAAGAGTCAACTTTGATCAAAGGTTGGACCAAGTCCTCATAGACATCTGTGTGGAAGGAGCTCAATAGAATAGAGACTCCAAAGGCAAGCCGGTTCAACTGAGAAGGCTTGACCTCAAGCCCGTGGCTAGAGGATGGTTAGAGTTCATCCAACGCTCTATCATTTCTACTAGCAACCGGTCTGAAGTTACTGTGGACCAGGCTATCATGATCCATAGTATCATGAATGGAGAGGAAGTGAAAGTTCATGAGATTATACCTCTAGAACTATATACGGTGGCTGACAAGCCCTCCACTTTGGCAAGGTTAGCCTTTCCTCATCTCATCTGTCACCTATGCAATTCAGCTAGAATTATCATAGAGGAAGACATCCTCATTGAACAGGACAAGCCAATCACTAAAAAAGGATGGAGCAAACAAGAGAGCCCGCTCATGGACCTCAACAAGAGCATGAGAAAATTCCTCATCAAGAAATCCCTGAGATGCCTCAGGGGATACACTTGCTTCCACAAACCTATTGGGAGCAACTCAACACCTCTTTAGGAGATTTGAGTTCCAACATGGAGCAACTAAGGATGGAGCACCAAGAGCACTCCATTATCCTCCATGAAATCAGAGAAGATCAAAGAGCCAGGAGGGAGGAGCAACAAAGACAAGGAAGAGACATAGAGGAGCTCAAGAACTCCATTGGTTCTTCAAGAGGAAGAAGAAGCCACCATCACTAAGGTGGACCCGTTCTTTAATCTCCTTGTTTATTTTCTTTTCTGTTTTTGGTTTTTATGCTTTATATTTTGACTATGTTTGTGTCTTCATTACATGATCATTAGTGTTTAGTGTCTATGTCTTAAAGCTATGAATGTTCCATGAATCTTTCACCTTTCTTAAATGAAAAATGTTTTCTGAAAAAGAAAAAGAAGTACATGAATTTCAAATTCTATCTTGAAAATAGTTTAATTATTTTGGTGTGGTGGCAATACTTGTTGTTTTCTGAATGAATGCTTGAACAGTGCATATTTGTGATAGTGAAGTTTATAAATGTTAAAATTGTTGGCTCTTGAAAGAATAATGAAAAAAGAGAAATGTTATTGATAATCTAAAAAATCATAAAATTGATTCTTGAAGCAAGAAAAAGCAGTGAAAAACACAAAGCTTGCGAAAAAAACGGCCAAAAATAAAGAAAAAGAAAGAAAAAGAAAGAAAAAGAAAAAGCAAGCAGAAAAAGCCAATAGCTCTTTAAACCAAAAGGCAAGAGTAAAAAGCCAATAACCCTTTAAACTAAAAGGCAAGGGTAAAAAGGATCCAAGGCTTTGAGCATTAATGGATAGGAGGGCCCAAAGGAATAAAATACTGGCCTAAGCGGCTAAATCAAGCTGTCCCTAACCATGTGCTTGTGGCATGAAGGTCCAAGTGAAAAGCTTGGGACTGAGTGGTTAAAGTCATGATCCAAAGCAAAAGAGTGTGCTTAAGAACTCTGGGCACCTCTAACTGGGGACTCTAGCAAAGCTGAGTCACAATCTGAAAAGGTTCACCCAGTTATGTGTCCGTGGCATTTATGTATCCAGTGGTAATACGGGAAAACAAAATGCTTAGGGTCATGGCCAAGACTCATAAAGTAGCTGTGTTCAAGAATCAACATACTAAACTAGGAGAATTAATAACACTATCTAAATTCTGAGTTCCTATGGATGCCAATCATTCTGAACTTCAAAGGATAAAGTGAGATGCCAAAACTGTTCAGAAGCAAAAAGCTACTAGTCCCGCTCATCTAATTAAAACTAATCTTCATTGATATTTTTTAAATTTATTGTATTTTCTCTTCTTTTTATTTTATTTTGTTTTTGGTTGCTTGGGGACAAGTAACAATTTAAGTTTGGTGTTGTGATGAGAAGATAATTTATACGCTTTTTGGCATTGTTTTTAGGTATTTTTAGTATGTTTTAGTTACTTTTTATTATATTTTTATTAGTTTTTATGAAAAAGTCACATTTCTGGACTTTACTATGAGTTTGTATGTTTTTCTGTAATTTCAGGTATTTTCTGGCTGAAATTGAGGGACCTGAGCAAAAATCTGATTCAGAGGCTGAGAAAGGACTGCAGATGCTGTTGGATTCTGACCCTCCTGCACTCGAAGTGGACTTTCTGGAGCTGCAGAAGCTCAATTGGCACGCTCTCAATTGAGTTGAAAAGTAGACATCTTGGGCTTTCCAGAAATATATAATAGTCCATACTTTGCCCGAGATTTGATGGCCCAAACTGGCATTCAATGCCAGCCAAAGACCCTTTTCTAGTGTAAAACGCCCAAATTGGCACCAGAACTGGAGTTAAACGCCCAAACTGGCATCCAAGCTGGCGTTTAACTCCAAAAAAGGCCTATGCACGTGTAAAGCTCAATGCTCAGTCCAAGCACACACCAAGGGGGCTCCGGAAATGGATTTCTGCACTATTTGCACTTAGTTACTCAATTTCTGTAATCCTTAGTAACTAGTTTAGTATAAATACTAGTCTTTCCTATTGTATTCGCATCTTTGGACTTTTAGGCTTATGCCATTTTTCACATTTGGAAGGCTGGCCATTCGGCCATGCCTAGACCTTTTTCTCTTATGTATTTTCCAACAGTGGAGTTTCTACACCTCATAGATTAAGGTGCGGAGCTCTGCTGTTCTTCATAAATTAATGCAAGTACTATTGTTTCTCTTTCAATTTAGGCTTACTTTTTCTCCAAGATATACTCTCGTACTTAATTCAGTTAAGTCAGAATGAATGGGTGACCCGTGACAATCACCCACTATCTTTGTTACTCGCTTAGCCAAGATCCGTGTGCCTGACAACCACAAGCGGTCTACATGATGTTCAATGTAGTCATTGGATGACAGCTGGAGTATAATCTCTTAGGTCTCTGATCCACGGATTTGACTTGCCTCTCCTGACAACAGATCATTCGAATTTGTGAGATTAGAACCTTCGTGGTAGAGGCTAGAACCAATTGGCAGCATTCCTGAGATCCGAAAAGTCTAAACCTTGTCTGTGGTATTCCAAATAGGATCTAAGAAGGGATGACTGTGACGAGCTTCAAACTTGTGAATGTTGGGTGCAGTGACAGTCTGCAAAAGGATAGAGAGATCCTATTCTGACATAAGTGAGAATCGACAGATGATTAGCCGTGCGGTAGCTGTGCCTGGTATTTTTCATCCGAGACAAAAGATATGACAGTTGATTAGCCATACAGAAACCGTGCCTGGACCATTTTCACTGAAAAGATGGATGGTAGCCATTGACAACGGTGATCCACCAACATACAACTTGCCATGGAAGGAAGCACGCATGATTGGATGAAGACAATAGGAAAGCAGAGGTTTAGAAGCAACAAAGCATCTCCAAACGCTTATCTGAAATTCCCACCAATGAATTACATAAGTATCTTTATTTTAATTTACTTTTTATTTATCTTTCAATTATCAAAATTCATAACCAATTGAATCCGCCTGACTAAGATTTACAGGATGACCATAGCTTGCTTCAAGCCGGCAATCTCTGTGGGATCGACCCTTACTCGCGTAAGGTTTTATTACTTGGACGACCCAGTGCACTTGTTGGTTAGTTGTACCGGAGTTGTGAAAAGTGTGATCACAATTCCGTGCACCATGCCTTCACTTCTTGGATATCAATACTTGGTGGTTGTGTGATGGTTGGAGCATTATCTTCATCAAAAGCCTTTTGAATTGGTGGTTCAATGAGCCCTTCTTCTATGCAACTTTCTGCTTCACTTGAGTTTGGACTTGCTTGATTGTCTTCCTCACTTTCTTGTTCCTCCACTTCTACCTTTGTACTTAATATTTGACTTAATAGAACTTTTATGGAGGAGGTTTGTTGATCTTCCCAAGATTTCTTCATCTCCTCTTCATATCTTTCAATCACAGATTCAATTGTTGATACTTTTTGGTTCAGAGAAGTTTGTGGGGGTTATGAGTTTTCATATTCCCTTGTCATCTCAAGTGGCTTTGGTGGATATGCAGGTTTAGGTTCAAATACTTCCACCACCTCTTCCTTCTTCACTAAAAATTCACTTGACACAGAAGCCTCTTCATCTTGCTCTTCTACTTCCTCCTTTACATCCACTAATTGGTGTTCATCTTTCTTGCTAAGCAGTTCTGAGTGTTTCCTTATTTTCTCCAAGTGCTCATCCATCCTTTGAAGAAGGATTTCTTGTTCTCTCCAGGATTGTTCTTTCCTTTCCAATAATTCTCTGGACTTTTGAAGGGGGTCCTCAGCTACTAGCTCAAAAGATGAAGGTTGAAAAATGTTGTATGGATATGGATGTGTTATGGTGAGGTTGTTTTGAGTGGTATGAAATGAATCTTGTGAGTTAGGGAATGAATTTTGTGAATGTTAAAATGAGTTTTCTGTGTAGTGGAATGAATTTTGATGAACTGAGTCGTATGGATCTTGGGGGGAATTTTGTGTTGAGGCAAAATCAAGTGATGAAGGATTTTCAAGTGAAAAACGGGGAGGTGAAGTTGGACAACTTTGCATATATGAGTTGAAGGTTTGCTCAAGTGATGATGGCTCTTGATTAATGGAGTATGACACATTGACTGCTCTCTGATTTTGATCCTCCCAAGCACAACTTTAAGAATTATTGAATTCATCACAGTATAGATCACCTTGTGACATTGGGGAACAATTTTGCATAAATTTATTGAAAGCACACTCCAGTGATGATGTCTCTTGATGAGTATCATATAGAGCATTAAAATTCCCTTCCCAGCCATAGTTTATGTCAGTGTCATAACAGTGTGATTCACTTTGTGGCTCTGGGAGGAAATTCATTTCAATTGATTGTTCACACTCTTGTTGATATGCCCAGTCACTTTGAGGATAATGACATAAATCATTTTGTAATTCTGGACAATATCTCATGTGATCTGATTGATCAAGTTGTGGTTCTGGAGTATATCTCCATTGGTTGGGTTGCTCAGAATATGTAATTTCTTGGTGATATTTCCATCCACCATTAGGATAGTGACTTGAATCATTTTGTGGTGGTGAGCAATATCCCATATGATTCTCTTACTCATCTTGTGGCTCTGAAGCATATCTCCATTGATTGGAGTGATCAGAATCTGTAATTTCTTGGTGATATTCCCAGCCAACATTAGAAATTGGTGATGGTAGGTAATATCCCATAAAATTTTTTTTATCACAAGATGAGTTGAACTCCATTTGAATTTTGTAAAACACATCACCAATGAAAATTGAAATTCATGACATAGAGAAGAATTTCTTAGTGAGGCAATAACTCAAACACCTTTTTATCATCTTAAAACAGAGAATTAAAAGAACAAAAACAAAGAAAATGCTTAATCTAGACCTCTCACCCACTTAATCATTGTCAATCTATATCAATCCCCGACAACGGTGCCAAAAATTTGATGAGTGAAAATTAGATTTCCACACAAACTCACCGGCAAGTGTACCGGGTCGTATCAAGTAGTAATAACTCACAAGAGTGAGGTCGATCTCACAGGGATTGATGGATCAAGCAACTTTAGTGAGATGATTAGTTTAGTCAAGCTAACAGTAGTGAATTGAATGAAAATTGGAGCAACAGAAAGTGAATTGCAAGAATTATAAATTGCAGAAAGTAAATTTGACAGAATCTTAAGAGCAAGAAAAAGTAAATTGCAGCAAATGTAAAGGGAATTGGGTGCAGGGAATTTAAAGAAAGCTGAAAATCAAGCAATCGAAGATATCTTGAGATCAAGTAACAGGAAATTTAAATTGCAGGAAAATTAAATCAGGCTGAATCATGAACAGAATTGTAAAATTGCAGAAAAGGAAATTGTAGCAGAGGATTATCAGAAACTGAAATTGCATAAGCCAAATTGAATTCAATACTTGAAATGAAAAATAAAAGTGGAAAAAAGAGAGCTTTCTATTCTATCCTATTCCTACTCCTACTGCTGCCTACTACTATTGCAGCCTAACAGAGCTCTTTAATGGAATGAAACTGATGCCTTTATATAGGCTTTACAAAATTAAAAAATGAAATTGAAATTGAAAACAAATTACAATTTAAATGAAATTCCTAATCTAACTTTTTCTTGTGCCTTTGAGTCATGTCAATGGGCTTTTCTTGCTTTGGGGCTTCAATGAAATGGGTCTTGGGTGTTTGGTTGCTCCCAGGTGATGAGATATTTTGGAGGAAAAATAAATCTCTCCCAAAACACACAAATCTAACCGGCAAGTGTACCGGGTCGTATCAAGTAATAAAAACTCACGGGAGTGAGGTCGATCCCACAGGGATTGAAGGATTGAGCAATTTTAGCTTAGTAGTTGATTTAGTCAAGCGAATCAAGATTTGGTTGATGGTTTTGTGACTTGCAGAATTAAATTGCATTGAAGTAAAGAGAACAAGAAATAAATTGCTGAAACTTAAAGAACAAGAAATTAAATGGCCGAAACTTAAAGTGCAAGAAATGTAAATTGAGGAATCTTAAAGTGCAAGGAATGTAAATTGCTTGAAATGTAAAGGGGATTGGGATGTGGGATTCCCACTGTTTTCTCTAGGATCTTCTTTAATTCTCTATTTGCAAGTTCAGCTTGGCCGTTAGTCTGAGGATGGTAAGGTGTGGCTACTTTGTGAATTACTCCATATTTGTGAACGAGTTTCTCCATTTGTTTGTTGCAAAAGTGACTACCACCATCACTAATAAGACCCTTGGGCACTCCATACCTAGTGAAGATGTGCTTTTTAAGGAATTGGAGGACGATCTGTGCATCACAGGTGGTTGTGGCTATGGCTTCCACCCACTTTGAGACATACTCCACTGCTACCAGGATGTATCTAAAAGAATAGGAAGGAGGAAAAGGCCCCATGAAATCAATTCCCCATAGATCGAACAATTCTAATTCTAAGATAAAGTTTTGAGGCATCTCATTCCTTCTTGTTAATCCTCCTGCTTTCTGGCATTCATTACATTGGTGTACATATTCTCTGGCATCCTTGAAGATAGTCGGCCAATAGAAGCCACTCTGCAGTATTTTTGCGGCTGTTTTTTCTGGGCCAAAGTGTCCTGATCACTCCATCAGAGCATCTCTTGAATAAGAAGGGTTCATCCCATGAAAATTTCCGTCCCTGAGCTACTTCCTTTGAGCTATGTGGCTGGTTGTTCTTCTCTTTAAGTTTCTCAGTGCTTTTGTTTGGCATCACAACTTGCTCCTTTGCCTCGTCTACCTTTGTTTGGTGCTCATCCTCCATTGGTTCTTTGGTGTTCTCTGCTTGCTTCCTTGTAGTGTCATTGTTTCTTATCAATATTCTCCCGCTCCTTAATTGTATTGCCTTGCATTCTTCCTTGGGATTTGGAATTGTGTCACTGGGCAGTGAGTTTGAGGGTCTCTCAATAGATACTTGCTTGGAGAGTTGCCCCATCTGTCTCTCTATGCTCTTCAGGGAGGCTTCCTGATTCTTGGCTACCATTTCCTGGTGTTTCAGCATTTTGTCTATCATGGCCTCCAAGTGAGTGATTCTTTGGGCTTCAGGTGATATTTGAGGTGGGTTATGAGATGTGGGTGGTGGATGGTAGGCATTTTAGTTGGTGGGTTGGTTATTAGATTGGTATTGGTTGAGGTTGGGGTAGTTGTTTTGAGGTTTCTTGTAGGGGTTTTGGTTAGCCTGCTGCTGGTTGTGATTTTGGTTGCTTCTTGGGTTGTGTTGGTTTGAGTTCCTCTGCCATGAGCAAATTTTCAAACAGTTAGTGGGTTTGTCAAAATTAGAGAAAAATAAAGAAAAAGTGCTTGATCTAGATCACCACCTCACTTAATCATTGTCAATCTAATCAATCCCCGGAAACGGCGCCAAAAACTTGATGAGATATTTTGGAGGAAAAATAAATCTCTCCCAAAACACACAAATCTAACCGGCAAGTGTACCGGGTCGTATCAAGTAATAAAAACTCACGGGAGTGAGGTCGATCCCATTCAATTAGCTTGCTTGTAGCTCAAGAAAGTGCATAATTCTAATGAAAACAAAAGAAAAAGACTAGTTAAAATAGGCTAGGATGACTTGTCATCACCAGGGGAACGCTCAGTTGAAACAATGAGCACAGCGTTCACTCCCTCAGCGTGCATCTCTCGTGCACTCATTCTTCACTAGCGGTCCCTTAGTGAGCGCCACGTTGGTTCTTCAAGCGCTGCCCCTTTGGTGCGCATTTTTCTCTTCCTAGCGCTCTCTTAGTGAGCACCGAGTTACAATATTGAGCGCTCCTAGTATGTACGGATGGCACAAGGCTTGCCTCCCAAGCTGAAATTCCCGAGCGTGGCACTCACTTTCCAAGCTTCCCTTTCAATTAACGTTTCCATGCTTTAACGTAGTGCTCTCTTGCTTAATGAACGCTTGCTCTCTTGCTTGGTTCATGAATTTGATGGCGTTACTAATGTATTGCATGCTTTAATTAGCAATTCATGGTAATGCATGCATAAGATATTAATACTAATGTATCATGTTACTAATGCCAAGGCTTCATAGTCATAGGCCACGCTTTTAAAAGCGTGGCCTAAGGTTCCAAAGCGTGCTCAAATTTTAAAAATGTGCCCCAAAATTCTTCTTTTCTTTTTTGAGCTGATTTATTGCTATTTTGCTTCTTTTTCCACTTATTTCCTTCAAAATTTATAAAATTAAAAGATCAAAGAAATATACCATTTTAAGCACAAAAGCATTCAATATTTAAGCGCTAATCATCAATTTCTTGTATGAAAAAGCATAGAAAAACATGACATGATGACATGTCATCAGGCATAATGCAATTAATCAAAGTAAACAAACACATAGAAAATGCATATGATAAATGCCTATTCTATTGGCTGTGATATCACTTGTCGGTTCAACTACCAACCCGACACATCCACTTGGGATGTCACCTTTCTGCCACGCCCCTGGGATATAGTGCCTGATTCACTTTTGTACACCCCTGGAATATAGTGCCCGACTCACTTTTATGCGCTCCCTGAGATATAGTGCGCGGCTCACTTTTCTGCGCTCTCTGGGATATAGTGCACGACCCACTCTTTCAGGGTATAATGTCCAAGCTCACACTTATGACATGAAAGGTTATGTGAGTGGGAGACTGTCTTAGTCCTCACATTTGAACGTAGGCGGGAGACTGCCATAGCCCTTACACCAGCACCGCAACCTTGACAAGCAGGATCCAACCATCATCCTTGCCCGAGGTGCATAGCGACTTACCAATCATGATATATCAATAATGAATTGCTCAATCTCAACGATCACTTTTTATCTTTAACAGATTCATCAATCTCAATCTTTCATAATTCATCATTTGTATTTATTTCTCAATTACCATCAATATCACACTCTGTCAATCCACTCTAGTTAACCCATCCAAAGAACTTTCTAAACTTAGGTCACCGTCTTTAAACTTATAACAAAATAAAATTCATTTTTATTTACTCACTACTCTATCGCTCATCCCAAAGCCTAAACACTAGTTAGGGGACCTTCAACAAGTGTTACGGGAGTTTGGAAGACTAGAGAAATAGTTGAAAACACTAAAATACAATTTTAGCAAAACAGGGTGGTCATGCATACGCATTCCACCCTTTGCGTACGCATGATGTAAAATTTTCACGTCGCGTACGCGAGCCACCTCCGCATACGCGACCATTTAGGGCAGAAAGGTATGCTCGCGTACGCGTGCCACCTGCCGTGTATCCGAGATTTCAAAAATCGTCATTTTCACGTACACATGCCCTCCGTGTACCCGAGAGTATTGGGCAGAGCCATGGACTTGTGTACGCATGACATCCCCCGCGTACGCACGAATGCGAATTTTTCCAAAAAGCTTATAAGTGCAGGAAATTCAATTTTTACACAAAACTTCAAATGCGCATAACTTTTTCATTAAAAAATATTTTCCATTCGTTGTTCAAACGTTATAAACTACACGGATCCAATTTTCATTTAAGAAGTTTCACAAAATTTGGGGGTTTGAAAATCAAGTTATGACCCATCAAAGTTAGTTAAAAATAAGTTTTTACCAAAATTTACCAAAGCCTCTAGTTTTTAAAACTTTCAACCAATTTCAGTATGTACCATACCAATCTCAATACTAACACTCCTACAAATATCAAAACCTCAATCATTCCAACACTTAAATAATTCAATTTATCTATCTATCAATCCATTAAGTCCACAATTTCCAAATCCAACAACATTTTCCTATATTAAATGCCACACTCATAAATATCATCAATCATCATCAAAATTCCTAGTCATCATCATTTCATAGCATCATACTAAAGTTCAATCATACAACTCATATCCACTCTCCAATCAATCCAACACACACATACATTTCACAACAACACTTAATAATTTTCAATCATCAATTTACATCATTCAAACTTCATTCAATTACTCACATATCACATTCAATCATTCCATTTCATCAACTTACCCGGTCATGGCCTCCGGCTCAATCTTTCTTATCAATCAAATTCATACAATTCGACCTCAAATCTTCATTCACCATGCTCATACCACATCCTCATACAATTAATCACATATTCAATCATTCAATCCTATCTTAAGCCAACTAACCTAAGTTTCACATAACATTACATATTACCTAAAGAAAATCGAAACCATACCTTGGCCGATTTCTTCCAAGCTTCCAATTAAGCCACCAAACCAAATCAACAATTTCAAGCACCAAAGCTCACTTCCAAGAAATCCAATTAGCCAAATCAACTCCAATCAACATGAATTTCAAGCTAGTTTCACACAATTACCTAAAATCAACACTAGAGTTCATAGAATTAGACAAACCACAAGGGTTTAGAGTTACCTTACCTTTTCCACTGAAACTTGAGTTGAAACCTACTATTCTCCCAAGCTAGATTACACCTAAACAACCAAACCATGAAAATTTCAATACCCAAAAGCCAATTTTGAATTTGACATAGGACAAAAAGCTGGAGCAAGAAATTTGAGTTTCTTACCACTTTGTTTGGATAGACTTAAAGAACTCAGTGAGACGAACGCATGATCACAAACAGTGTGGCGATCAGAATTTCGGATCAAAAGTTATGATCCAAGGAAGAAGATGATGAATAGTGATAATAAGGTTTCTCTTCCTCTCTTCCAATCTCAGTGTCTCTCACTCTCTTTTCTGAATAAGGAGGCTGAATGCCTCTTATTTGGGTATATATATATATATGGTGGGTTTGGGCCCAACTTTGTCCCGGTTGGATTTTCGTTCGTTTGGCTCAACTTCGGGCCAAAACCTTTAAAATAAGTGCCCGATTTTCTATTCCAAATATTTTTATCTTCACAAAATATGAAATTCAATTTTTCTAAATTTATTTACTCATAATTTAATTTTTCTCACTCACAGTGCCGGACAATTTAAGCCAGTACGTGCCCTTTCGCGATAAAAATAAGATTTTTACGCTAAATTTTATTTTCTTCTTTAAATTTTCTAATTTAACATTTCTTATCATTTTCAACTTATTTCAGACAATTTAATTATTTTTTATTCTATTTTAATTAAATAGTTTATTAAATTTTTGGTTCTTACAAGGACTAAAAGGAGATTTAGGTGACAAGAGAGATGGTGTTATATTGGAGATGTTGCAAAGATGGTAGAAAAAACCTGAAAGAAAAGAATAGTAAAGTCCCCTATGTTTGTGCTTCACTCAAAACTTAAAAAATATAGACACCGAATAGTGGAGTGGCAAAAACAGGGAGTCAATAATACAAAAATCAAAATGAAAGACCTTAGAGGTAAGTTCAAAGAAGAGAAGAATAAAAATAATGAGGTAGATTGGATCTTAATTCGAACATTAGAAAAGGAATTGGAGCAGGCATATTTAGGTGAGGAGAGATATTGAAAAGAGAAGTCACGATCACAATGGCTAAAATGGGGAGGGATAGGAATTCAAGATATTTTCACTCAAGAACCCAAGCCAGAAATAGACAGAACAAGCTGCAGAAGTTAGAGAATGGTCAAGGGAAGGTGAGGTCAGATGCGAAAGGAATAGCAAATATTGCACAATAGTATTTTTAGAGCCTATTCACGTCTTCTAATCCTAGAGATCCGACAACAAAAATTGAAGCAATTCCTCAGAAAATAACGCAGAGTACAAACTGGATTCTGGTGAGACCAATTAGTCAGAAGTTAAAAGAGCAATTTATTCTATCAATCCCTTCTCTACACCAGTGGATGACAATTTTACTGCTAAATTTTTTCAGCATTTCTGGAGGATAATTAAGGATGATACCATTCGAGCAGCTGCAAGCTTTTTCAATGGAGGAAGAATATTAAAGTCCTTCAACCATACTCATATTTGTTTGATCCCTAAGATAAACAGTGCCTCTACTATGTCTCAAATTAGACGAATAAGTCTAAGTTTTGTTTTCTATAAAATAATTTCTAAGATACTGATTCACCGTATGCAATTAATTATTAATAAAGTGATAAGTGATAATCAAAGTGCTTTCATTAGAGGACGATTGATTAGTGACAATGTGTTAAATTTCTCACGAGTATATGCATTTTTTGAAGAATAACAGGTTTGGAGAGGGGATATGGCCTTAAAACTCAACATGAGTAAGGCGTATAATAGAGTGAAGTGGAGTTTTGTAGAGAATGATGAAACAAATAGGCTTCTGTGATAGATGGATTAGATGGCTGAAGGAGTGTGTTACTATTGTATCCTATTCTATTACTGTGAATAGTCAACCTCAGAGCTTTTTTAGGCGTACAAGGGGGCTTCGACAAGGAAACCCCTTCCCCTTATCTTTTTCTGATTTGTGCAGAAGGAGTTTCTCATATGCTCCACAGAAGTGAACAGGATCATGAGATTAACGGGTTTAAATTGAATAGTAGATGTCCTACAATTAGCCGCCTATTTTTTGTGGATGATTCTATCTTGTTTTGCAAAGCTACAAGGCAAGAGTGCGGGACGTTAATGAAAATTATTCGAGTTTATAGTAAGATAAATGGTCAAGAAGTGAATTTGAACAAGTCATCAATTTTCTTTAGCAATAATACCCCTTAAGAAGAACGGACAGCCTTATCTACTATCCTATAGGTCTCACACATTGGCTCATATGACAAGTATTTAGAGCTACTATTAGTGGTGCATAAATAAAAAAATTGAGATATTTAGCTACATCAAGGACAAAAAAATTACAACATTAGAAGAAAAGTTCACTTTTAACAAGTAGAAGAGAGGTGCTTATAAAGTCAATTGGATCTGCAATTCTAATCTATACACTTACTTATTTCAAATTATTCGACACTCTCATTGATAATTTTCGGAGGAGTATAATACAGTTTTGGTGGAGTCACAAAAAGAATAAGAACAAGATGTAGTAGATTAAATAAAATATATTGTATAAAGATAAAAGTTAAAGTAGTATGAATTTTAAGGATTTAAAAGGCCTTTAATCTAACAATACTAAAAAAACAGGGATGAAAATAAAAATAAGTATTTTCACTTTTCTTCACCTAACTTCTTGTTTTGTTCATTTCTTGAAATAGATCACCTAATTCACTTCATACATCGCACTCACTCATCTCCAACGCTCATTGAAACCCAAATTCAGCTTCAAAATTTAAATCAAAATAATTGTTCAAATTAAATTATATAAATCAAGTAATTCCCCTTCTCCCTAACAACTTTTTGGGACAGACGGATATCTTCCTTTTGTTCAGAAGCAAAACCACTAATTAAAAGATGGTGTACAAGTTACCAAAAAAAAAGATCGTGTACAAAGTGTATGAATGGAGTCATAATAGTCGGTTCAAGATAATAAAAATCAAATCATTTGATAGTGCCTAATTGACGGTAATTACAAAGTGTCGGTAGAGTCTCCAACGAAAAGAAAAATATTAAATATGTTAAAAAATATTTTGTACAAAATTTATACATTTATGTTTAAAAATATTAAAAACCAATACTCTTAGATAAAAAAAAAGTTAGTATTCCAATAAGAAATAAAAAATTAATTACCAAGTACATATTTTTGTAACAAATATCCTTTAAAAAATCCAATAAATAAATATCTTCCTACCTAAACT
>NC_029787.2:89552710-89566797 GCF_000816755.2 Arachis ipaensis | reverse complement strand
TATTAAGTTGTGTTTGAAAAAACATTGAGACTGAAAAATTAAAAAAAAATTTAAATATTTATATTATATTTGATATAAAATATATTAAATTATATTTTAATATTATATTTAATTTCAAATAAATATAAAAATAACATAAATTAGAATTTAAAAAATTAAATAATAATATTTTTAAAAAATATATTATTAAAATTTTAATTTTCATCTAAAAATTTCAATCTCATATTTTTACTTTCTAAAAATACCGAAACACTGAAATTTTATATCCCAAAATTAAACTTTTAATTCCAGCCGATAACTACCAAAAACAATACTAAATTTCATTCCCAGATTTTGAAAACAAAGCCTACCTCATAACGTCTATTGTTGGGAAAAGAATTGGGGGTAATCTGTAGAGACAGTGCTGCAGCAATCCGTTGCAGTTGCAGATTGTTTGTTTCCTTGTAACAAAAATTAGATACAATTGCAGTAGAATGAAATCCGAGCTTCAAAAAAGCCAAACTCATGTTTCATCCTGAATATTTCAACTTTATGTTTTACTAGAGATGCGAAACTCGTCTCGGAAGTTGAATAACTTTGAAAGCAGATACATGAACTAAGAGCCCTGTAGACTGTAGTGGAAGGAAAAACCAAAGGAGGAACAACGGAATTTCTAGTTCCAGTTATCCAGTCTTCCACTGATCAGACACACATTCTAACTATACGAAGCTGCAACATGATGGGCAATCACTCACCCTCATCATGTAAGGTTTCACTCACCCTCATCATGTAGGTTTCAACCTTATATATATATTCTCTTAATTTGTTGATAACAGTATACACCATGAAATTAAAACGGAGAAAAATTGGACAATCATGCATAGCAGGCTCTATACAAAAGCAGTAGAAGAAAACATACATACATAGGAGGGAATATCCAGGTGTCGTCTACTATTTATTTATATAGGATCTAAGATCTTGCTTTTATGTTTGGACTTTTGTCAGTCCATAACATCTAGAACTAAATATGTATTGAGTATTGTTGATGATGTATTGTCTTGTTGTGTTGGTGTGTGTGATTTGGTATTGTCCATCCTTATTCCTTAGTCAGTTAAAGCCTTGAAAGCGTCGTTGAAAGTGTGTTGTTCTGCAAAGATATCGAGCAGAGAGAGTGCCTCGGGAACACTGAGTTCAAGACGGAATTTAGGGCCATCATAGTGGTGAAGGATAGGCCTAAAGGAATCCTCCTCAAGTGGTTCACATGTTTTCCTTGTTATGACCCGAACCTGAGCCGGGAAACGGGATTCACCGGGGCACTTCTTGTCCTCCCAAGCACTTGCATCTATGTTTGACCCTCCAAAACTAGCAGCCTGTAACCACCCCAATTAACTTCCATCATTCATTATTATTATTCTCCAAAACCCAAAATCAAAAGTTATCAAGAAAATAAACGGAACATACCTCAAAGATGCCGTGCAGTTGGTGGGTGGAATAGTTGTAAAGGAAAAGGGGCAGCCCTGGAGTGATTGCCCGCACTGAATCCCTGTACCGTGGAGGCAGACCTAACAAATACACACAACCACATTTACCATACAATTCAAACACACCTTGGTATAAACTACTAGTCACAATTACTGTTAAGCAAAATAAAACATTAAAACTAGACATACCAAATAGCTGTCTTTTGAGATTCTCTGCCATGGTATCATTGTTGCAAACGAAGATGTATCCCCCAATGGTTTCATTCCTTGGTAGAGCCTCCGATGGCGGCAGCGTCTTGAACCTCTTGTCGGCACCGGCCTTCGCCTCCTTGTTATCATTATCCCCTCCTTGCTTGTTCTTATTATTATTATTGTTGTTGTTCTTCTTGGAACTTTTCGGTGGGTGAAATACCACCTCATCTTCTCCCTTATTACCCTTCAGTCCTTTGAGATTAATATTCATGTTGTTGTTGTGGTTGATACTGCTGTTGAAGTTTCCATAGGAAGGTTTGGAATAAATCCCTTTGTTGAAGCCACCGTTGACCATGCCCATGCCAACACCACCGACAAGGTCAAGGTTGGTGGTGGTGGTGGTGGTGTTGTAAGGCATGGTGAAGAGAGATCCATTGATGGTGTTGTTGTTGATCTGCTTCCAGCCATCGTTGAAATCAGAGAGAGGTGCTTTTGACTTGTTGAGAAGCGGTGATGGTGAAGGTGACGGTGATGAGTTGATTTCACCGCCGACTTTGATGTCGAAGTTCCTCCTTTCATCAGGCCTCTTTGAACTGTAATTGTTGCTCCAAATGGAATCGTTCAGAGACAGGTTCGCCAGATTTGAAGCCTGCACACGAAGTTGGTCACTGAATTGCCAAAATGACGACTCTTGATTGTTCTCCATCTTCACAAATCCAACGCAGATTCCTTCAAATCTGAGTGCACTTTTGAGTATATGTTAGGAATGAATATATAGATAAATAAATTGTTGCTGCTATGCAGAGCAGGGAGAGAGAGAAAGAGAAGAAAAAGTAGCAGTAGGTGTGCAGAGAGATCTGCAGGACAGTAATGGATTGGAATAAGAGATACAGGAAAGACACTTGTTAAGTATATAACGCGGCCAAGTGTGTGTGTGTGTTTTTTTTTTAACCACGAGATAAGAAAAAGGAAATGAAATGAAACTTCGTGGAAAGTTATTAAGGCCAAGGGACAACGAGGGGGTTGCGTGTTTAATTCTCAATTGTTGAAATGAGATTTGTCTTTGCTTTTGTCAGTTTCTATTTTTCCTTATATTTATTAGTAGTAATTTAATTAGTTGGGAAAGTGATTAGTGAGTGATGATGATGATAAAACGCGTAGAGGTGATGAGGTGGCAGAGAGAGAATGGAAAGGGGGCAGTTGGGGTTTTCATCGTGTACAACATTCTAGAAGGTGGCACACCTTCCAGATTGAGTTGTTACTCTACCCTTAGCTTGAGTTCACACCAACAATTTTGAATACTTCTTTTTTTTCTTTTTTAATTTTACAACTACTACTTCGCATATAAGAAAAGTATGAAATCAAACCAATTAAAATACAACATTCAACAACGTTACATAGGCGATGTTAAAAACAAGGTCAATACTATTTATTGAAGATCATGTTGTGGTTTTATTTATAATTTATAATCTCTTGTGATTGCTCCTTTCCTTAGGTGCTAAGATAAGGAAGGATTTGAGTTGGACGCGTAAGCGAAGGTAACACTGTGGAGCGTGTGAGTGCGAGTGTGACAGTGTTGAATTGAATAAGTAAGAAGCAATATAGGGTTGGATGTGGTCCGTCTCCTACGGCCACGTCCTACATATTACATGTTCAATGCACCTATATTAACGCCACGAGGCCATTTCCCCCTTATGCCACACATATCTAAAATTTTTAGGAGTAAAGACTCAATTCTGTCTTGGTCCATTTTTAAGAAGGACAAAGCGATTTCTGTTCAAAAAAAATGAACACTTTCATTCTCAATCTTTTTATTTTGGAACAATACAGTTTTTTTATTAAAAAATTTATTAAATAATAATAAAAATTAATTTGAAAAACGTAGAGAGTTTTATTTGTATTTTGTGTGGGTTTTAAATCTCCACAAAAAATTTTTCAACAATATAACCAATTACTACTACTACTATCATTATCTTTTTCATCCTCATTATTATCACTCCTATCTCTATTATTTTTATTGTGTAACTATATTTTATCATCATTATCTCTTCTACCTTTATCATCACCAATACCAATATTATCAACATTAAAATTCTATTCTTTCATTTTTTATTCGATGTTATTTTTTTTCTTTAAAAAGTATTGTATTATAACTACTTTTTTTTGTGGCATCATTTTTATCAATGGTTTTTCTTCACTTAACCACCATTGATGAAGGAATTTTTTAAAAACAAAGTTATTAATAGTTTGTGGAGGTTTAAAATCCCCCACAAAATACAAATAAAATCCCACAAAATTAATTTTTATTATTATTTAATGAATTTTTTAACAGACGAACCGTATTGTTCCAAAATAAAAATGTTGAGAGTGGAAGTGTCCCTTTTTTTGGACAAAAATCGCTTTATCCTTCGTGAAAATAGATAAGGACCGGATTGGATATTTACTCTTTTTTGAGTAATGCGCAATTATTATTGGATTAATTTTAAATATTTACAAAATTTAGCTGTTAGAAGTATATTTGATATAAATAAAAAAATTTTGGCAAAATAAAGTTTAGAGATTGTTCCTGTTTGGAACTGAGCTCCGAGGTATAGATCGGATGCAGCTGGAAGAGTGCTGGCAACGTCCTACTCCTGTGTACTGCACCACAGGTTTTTTCCTTGCCCGAGCAATGTGGAGAACCTGCAAAAAGGACTCTGATACTTAAGTCAGTTCGTGATCAAGAAATAACAATAATAGTGCTTTACCGAGCTTTATTTTTTGTGGTTTTGTGTGTTTTATATACTGTGTGTGTTAGGTCATTCGTGTATTGTTATTTATGCTTGAAAAAGGTGCTTGTTGAAATCGCAGGATTCTTGGGATGTGATTCGAGGTATACAGCAGATTACTCTTGTTTGGCACAACTGACTTTGACCTAGTAGTTCTGAGGTATAAAATCGGATCTATTTTTTTGGGTACGGATCACAACCCCCAAGCTTGACTTGCTAATGTCGGTAGCAAGTTGAGCTTTTGTCTGAATATCCGACGTTATACCTGTTTTGCTTGTATTTGAGCCCCCAAGCTAAATGTGGTACCGAACCGTTGTTTTTTGTTGCTTTACAGCTAGTTTTGCATTTATTGCCTTTGGAAACCACAAAGGCATGTTCGCAATAAATAGTAGTGGTGTATTACTTCGAGGTAATCATGGTCGTTAGCTTCTTGGTAACTTGAACAATTTTTTTAATCTGACAGCCAGGTCTGATCTACCAATTTGATTGTTTTACCTAAAACTCCTTCAGTTCACTTGCGTTGGGGAGTTTTACTAAGTCGAAAAGGATGGCAGCAAAAGGTTAGTTTTTTTTCACTACTTTCTTGTTTTCTATTTTGCTGGGTTTTAACTATGAAAAAACCAGACAACAAAGTTGTAGAGGTTAAGGACGATTTGTATGAATGGGTGCATGCGGATGTTAAATGTCGCGCTTCCCTTTTACAGAATCTTAAGAGCTTGTCTGTGCTTGATGCTGTGAACTAGGTTCATGGTGGCTTTGGTATTGGCATCGAGTTGCTTTCCTGCAACGGAGAGGAGAGGATTTGTGAAAAAAGGAGGGATTGGGCTTACTTTTATGTATATACTTGCTTGTTTTCTAAACGGAATGTGAAGCTCCCTTTCACAGAGTTTGAGTACATGATTTTGACACAGTTGAACTGTGCCCCCTCTCAACTCCATCCTAACTCCTGGGCTTTTCTACGTGCCTTTGAGTCTTTGATGGGGTTTCTAGAGTACGCCACCTCTTTGAATATTTTCTTCTCACTCTTTTCAGGCGAAGGGGGTTCGTAAGGGTCTCTGGATAAACTTGTGTAGTTATCCAGTGTGCTCCCTCTTTGTCTTTAAATATTCTTTCAAAAGTTTCAAAGAAATGTTTGCTAAGGTTCGGTCTCGTGAGACTGAGTACCCTTTTTTCCTGGATGATGAGTTGGGTGAGAAATTTCCTCTTTACTAGTGTCCTGAACCTATGTAGGTTTTGGATGCTTCAGAGAGGTCTGAGGAGGAGGATTTGGTTTTGGAATATCTTATTGAATGTTTTTCTTCAGGGAAAATTTTGTCTATTGCTGAAATTTTAAAATTTGAAAATGACATTGATGGTTTGAATAACTATGTTAGTAAGGGTTTTGGAAATTTTGTTTTGTCTGTTGACTTGTTTCCTGTGCTAATATTTCTGTTGTGCCTTATTCGTTCTAGGAGGAAGGGTTCCGAGCTTATCCTCGGCGAAGATGAGGTCGTTTATGGAGAAGAAAAAAGAGGGAAAAGAGGTTTCAGTGAGTAAGGTGGTGAAGGAGACCATTGCTGATGCCACACAGTCTAGTGCGTATCCTCGACGTGGAAAAAAGAAAAAGTCCCGAACCTGAAGGCTTAGTCGAGGTTCTCTCTGGCGTCAATTTGGTTTTCAGTTCTGAGGTTTAGGAGTGGGGTGAAGAAACAGATGTGTTTGTATGGATTTGTGCCTGGTGGCAATGCGGAATCCGTTTGGAGTTATCGGTTTCCTTTTGCCGCCTTGGCGGATAGGGTTGCATAGAGCTCTCATGATGTTTAGCTACTGAGGGATGTTAGTAAAGAAACTATTGGACAATATGCGCAAGTAAGATCTGCTTTCTTTTTCTTGTCTTTCTCCCTTGTCTAAGGTTATTGATTAAACTTGAATTGTTTATAGGTTATGGCTACCAGTTGCTTTGTGTTGGTCACAGCACAGAGTTACTGCGGGTTGAAGAGAGGAAGGAAGCAGATAAGGTTGAAAAAGGGTAGTCATCGATTTGACTAAAAGGATAAAGGACATGGAGGTCGAGGTTGGTATTCTGCAAGACCAAAGCCAGCTGAAGGAAGTCGACGTGGAAAAAGGCAAGTCAGCATATCCCATCTGAGAACTTGAAAAGGAAGGTTTAGAATTGTTTGCTGCAGGGTTTGATCGTGCTATAAGTCAAGCTGGTGTTTTTTCTCCTGATCTCGATGTCAGTCGCTTTAATGTTACCAAAATCGTTGTGGATGGTCAATTAGTTGATGACGAACCTGGGGGGAGGTCCAGGATGAGACTACAGATGCAGTTGATAAATGAATTTGACTATTTTTTGTATTTTGTTTGGGATTGACAGTTAGACTTTAGCTTTGCTTATTTGAACTCTTTCTGTTTTGTAAAAATGATGATAACCTTGTATTTCATTGCAACGTGTTTTGTTGCTATTGTGGTCGTATTAGTACTATTTGGTACATATAATATCGTTTAGATAAAATGCATGATTTGATAAACTGAATAATACTTGATATATTTGAAGTGGTCAACCTTGTTAAAACCTCCCCGATTAAAACCCTTTTTGGGAAAAATCTCGGTGGTAGGAAAAAGAGTACCTCCCAATCTTCAAATTGATACAAATGGTCAAGTATGATATAAACGTAATGATGAAATATTCCATGTATTTGATAAGTCGATCCCTTCTAAAGTTTGTAGGGAATATGCTCCTCGACCATGAACCTGTGAAATTCGGAAAGGACCTTCCCAATTTGCGGCAAGCTTGCCCTGTCCTGGGGATTTTCGGACGTCTTCAAAACGTCTGAGGATGAGGTCTCCTTGTTATAGTGGCCGAGGTTTGACCTTCTTATTGTATTTGCGTTGAACTATGAGCTGCATTGCTTCTTGCCGTATCCTTGCGTTTTGTCGTTCTTCTTCTATTGTATCCAACTCGGTGTTCCTCGTTTGATTATTTGCTTCCTCGTCAAAATGATCGGTTCTGATTAATCTTTGGGCTATTTCTACCGGGATCATGGCATCGGCTCCAAATATCAATTTTAAAGGTGTTTCCTTGGTCAAGCTTTCTGGGGTGGTGTTGTATTCCCAGAGTATCTCTGGTATTAACTCGGCCCACTGACCTTTGATTAAAGTTAACTTTTTTCTTAATGCCAGCAAAATGATCTTATTAGCCGCTTTAGCGAGCCCGTTTGTTTGAGGGTGCTCGACCGATAAAAAATGATGTTTTATGTTTAAGTTTTGTAAAAAAGATGCTATTTTTTTATCAGTAAACTGTCTACCATTATTAGTAATAATGTCCATAGGTAATCCATATCGGCATATAATAAATTTTTAAATGAAACTTTGTACCTTGTCTACCGTTATTTTGGCGAGTGGTTGAGCCTCTATCCACTTTGTAAAGTAGTCAATTGCCACAAGTAGAAATACCTGGCCTTGTGATACAGGAAAAGGACCGAGGATATCCAGACCCTATCTGTGGAATGGCCATCTGACCTCTAATGTGTGTAACATCTCAGCTGGATTGTGTATTACTGGTGCGCACTTTTCGCAGTTGTCACACTGTTGGACTTTTAAAATGCAATCTTTCTTTAAGGAAGGCCAATAACACCATGCTCTTAGTAACTTTGTTGCTATGCTTCGGCCTCCTATATATGTGCCACAAATGCCTTCTTGTGCTTCTGACATTGCTAAAGCGGCCTCCTCGTCCCCCAAGCATTTCAGCAGAGGTCGGAAAAACCCGTCGTCTGTAAAGGTTGTCTCCAATGATGGTGAAAAAACTTGCTTGTTTCTTGAAGACTTTTGAATTTTCCACTGTTGTTGGTATTGTTCCATTTTTCAGATAGTTGACATATGAAGTTCTCCAATCTTCTACCTGTGATAAACTTAAAACAAGGTTGTTGCATATACTAGGTTGTTCTAAGATTATTTGTGATAAATTTAATGGTTTTTCTATCCTTCTTGATGTAGCTAGTTTAGATAATATATCAACCCTATTATTTTCATTCCGATGGGCATGTGTTATTTGGAAATTTTGAAATTGCTGAACTAAATGCATTACTTATGTTAAATATTATTCTAACAAAGGCTCGCGTACTTGAAATAGGTCATTTACCTACTAAACTACAAGCAGGGAGTCACAATAGACTTTGATGTGTTAAATTCCACTTTCTTTGGCCAGGCGTAAGCCAGCCAGAAGTGCCTCGTTCTCATATTGGTTATTACTGACTGGGAACATGTATTTTATTGATTGCTCGATAGAGATCGTTTCTTTGTCTTTGAGCACGATTCTAGCTCTCCCGTCGTCCTCGTTAGAGACACCGTCCATGTACAATTCCCATTCTGGATAAGTTTTGTCTATTTGAAGTGAATTCTGCTATGAAGTCGGCGAGTACTTGGGATTTAAGTGAAAACCCCAAGCTTTGTAGTTGATGTCATATTATGATAGCTCAACCGACCATTTTATTAATCTTCCTACCAGATCTGGTCGTGCAAAGACTTGCCGCAATAGATGATTAGTTTGGACTATGATCTCGTAGCTCTGAAAGTAGTGTCGTAGGCGCCGTGCTGTAACTACCAAAGCATAGGCTATTTCTTCAATAGTTGGATACCGAGTTTCTGCATTCTGTAAGATTTTACTAATAAAGTAGACTGGGTGCTGCTTCCGACCTATTTTTGTTACAAGGACAGATGAAATTGAGTTAGTAGAAATTGAAAGATATAAATAAAGTGGGTTACCATGTGTTGGCTTTTTCAATATCGGAGGTGATGATAGTATTTTCTTGAACTCAGTAAAGGCTGCTTCGCACTTGTCCAACCATACAAATTTGTTAGACTTCCGTAGTGTTTTGAAGAAGTGGCTTGATCTTGTTGCCATCATTGGTAGAAATCTTGACAAGGCCGCCAGCCTTCCTATCAATTGCTGTACTTCTTTGATCATTGCTAGCGACTTCATCTGTATGCTGCATTGCATTTTTCGGGGTTTTTCTCGATTCCTCTGTGGGTTAACATGAATCCAGGAACTTTTCCTTTGTACTCCGAAAGCGCATGTTTCAGGAATTAGGCGCATGTTATACCTTCTCAACTGCTCGAACACCTCCTTAAGATCAGACATATGATCTTCTTCATTTTCTGTCTTAACGACCATATCGTCTACGTACACCTCCATATTCCTCCCGATCTGCTTCTGAGAAACCTTGTCCATCAACCGTTGGTAGGTGGCACCTGCGTTTTTGAGGCCGAAGGGCATGACTTTGTAATAGAAATTTTCATGTTCGATTATAAAGGCTATTTTGTCCTCATCTAAAGGACGCATGAGTATCTAGTTATATCCTGAATAGGTATCCATGAAACTTAATATTTTGTAACCAAAAGTGCTGTCGACAAGTTTATCAATGCAAGGCAATGGATAAGAGTCTTTTGGACCGGCCTTGTTTAGATCGGTGAAGTCAACACACATTCACCATTTCCCCAAAAATTTTTTTACCATTACCACATTTTCTAACCAGGATGTGAAGCGAATTTCTCAAATGAACCCCGTGCTTAGTAGTTTTTGTGTTTCTTTAATGGTTGCGTCTGTTTCTGCCTATCCTAAATGTCTCTTCTTTTGCTTTACTGGGCGGGCCTTTGGATCTAAAGCAAGTTTGTGGCTTATGACTTCTGAGTCTATCCCCGAAATTGTTAGCTGGGGTCCAAGTGAACAGGTCAGCATTTACTTTAAGTAAATCAGTGATTTGCTTCACGTATCCTGCAGATAAGGCAGAACCAATGTTAGTGTTTTGATTTTCATTGTTAGAGATGCTTACCTTACGCAGATAATCAATTGGAATAGGTCATTGTTCTTAATTAGTCCGAGGTTCTAGCTTGGCTAATTCTGGTATATCGTTGGTACTATAGACCGAATTTATTCTTGGTGTCAGTGGTTGTCACATTTTAAGCCCTGCATTGTAACATTACCTTGCTTTCTTTCTGTTTAAATGTACCGTCACTATGGTTCCATCCTGTAAGCAAAACTTGATGCACAAGTGAATTGTGGAGACTATTGCTCCAAAGGCATTTAAAGATGGTCTTCCTAGTATAATATTATAAAGGCTAAAGCAATCGACAATTAAGTACTAGATATCTAAAGTTTTTGAATGAGGATACTCCCCTAAGGTCGTTCTCACCCAAACATAACCTGTTACGGGGAATCTTTCCCTGGAAAACCCGACCAACTCATCGGAGGATGGTTATAACACCTTGTTATTTAATTGCATCTTTTTGAAGGTGGATCAGAACATGACGTCGGCACCAATATGGTCGCAAAATAGGGTTAGGGTTAGGGTTAGGGTTAGGGTTAGGGTTAGGGTTAGGGTTGACTAAGCAAGCAATGGTTGACTAGCTATTCTAGTTGGACAAATTGAAATGGGAGTTTTGAAGATCAAATAGCATAGAAGACAATAAAGTAAGAAAGCAAATAATAAACAGTTGAGAAAACGGTATGAGAATGGAGTTAAGACTTTAGAGATGTTTAAATGTCCGGATAAATATTCAATGTCAACTACCTTGATCATGCAATGATTATGTTTATAGCAAACCCCAAGTGATTAAATTCCTATTCTTAAGCAATCCAATCTCCTCTAATATAACTGACTGTCAATCCTTTAATCACTCAATTATATCAGAAGGTTAAGTCCAATTTCCGATTTATAAGCCATACAACCCTAAGAATTCCTAAGCAAAATGTAGTTATATGTCACATACCACATTAAGTCCAGATAATTAGAAGTTATGAGGAGTTGGTTTTAAGCTGTAATTCTAATGATATAACTTTTTCAAGTCTCAAATATAATTCAAGTAGAATTAGAGTTATTTTTCAATAATCACTAATCCCTAGGATGAAGAACGAAACCAATCCTTAAACAATAATCAAAGTATTAATCAAGAGTATAAGAACAAATATTTATTAATCCATTTAAGTAAACAGAGCTCCTAACCTTAACAATGGAGGTTTAGTTGCTCATTGTAACATCCCAATTTTTTTTTGAAATATTTTACATTTACCCTCTAATTTTATCAAAATACCTAAACTATTCCTTACCCCTTTTTTTTTAAATCCTAACCCTAATTTCACTAACACTTACCTCACCATTCACTTTCCCACACACTCTGAATAATGAAACAAAAAGAAAACACAGAAGAGAGAATGAATGAGAAGGAGAAAGCAGAAGAAGGGGAAAAGGAGAGGACGACGTGGGCTAGGAGAGCGAGGGAGAAAGGGAACAAAGACACGATGAACAGAGGAGAGGAAAGGAGGCCACGATGAAAGCCTTTGTCACAATCGAAGGAGATATTGCATTTCTACCTAGAGCTATCGCTGCTGTCGTGATTAAGGAGCCGAAGGAGAGAGAAGGAGCTCGTAGAGAGAGAAACGCAGCAGGGGAGGAGCCATTTCTCTGCTACTGCTGCTTCCATCGCTGTTGAGGCCGTCTCTATTGGGGTCGTCGTCATTGCTGAATGAAGAGAGAGAGATTGAGCTGGACAGAGAAGGGAGGAAGAGAGAGAGTCGCGATGAAGGAGCCATTTACCATCATCGCAGCTGTTGTTGCCATCAACGGAGCTTGCCGTCGGGGGGCGTCACCTTCATCGCTGCTCATGAACTATCTTAGTCGCTGTTTTGGTCTTGCTCAGCCCCACACTCCCTTCATTCTCATCTCTAAGAGGTTCGGTCTCTTCCATCCCTTGGAACCAAGTTGTGAGTAGGCTTTACATTTATAATCGTTAATTTTTTTGGTTTATGCTATTCTGAGTTTTTAATTATATTTATAACACTGTTGTTGAAGAACTTTGATTTGATTAGAATAATTGATTATTATAGTTGAATAAATATTTTTATGAAGCTTATACCTTAAAAATTTTACATGAGACTATATATATGTTTGATGAAGCTTTATATTATTTTAGAACATTTGATTTTACTCGAATACATACTTTTGAAGCATTGAAGTATTTGTTAGTACTCACTGACTTTGAAATTTGAAATGTGTTTGAAATTACTTATGATTGAAGAAGGTCTGATTAGAAAAGATTTCCTATGAGAAAGTATTATTTGATTTGATTCAATACCGTATATATTTGAAAGATCGAAGATTTATTATATTTGAAATTATATGTTTTGAATTGGTTTGGGAGGCTTGTATTAGAAAACCATAGTTAATGGCAGTTATGATGTTAATTTAGATGCATCTAACTCAGACTCCAGCTAGCAGGGGTGTTGCTAGCCTAACGTGTAGGCCACACGTTAGATTTGTTATTCTGTTAGGACACACAAGAAGAAAGGGCTACCCATAGAGGTGGAGCCGCCTAAGTGTGGACTTTTGATTTAATTTCTGTATGAGAACTCCCTTATTAATTCACTTATTATGATCAATTACTATTTTCTAATTAAAAATTACTTTAATAATAATATTTATATGGTCTCATGTGGATTATAAATGTATTGTCTAGTCAATGAGTTACAAAACTCATTCTGTTTTTACCTAAAAATATTTTTCAGGAATAAATACTTAAATATGTAAGCCCTTCTATTCGAGAATTATGATCTGCAATAAGTATCTGTTCCTTGTTGCCTAGACGTTGTATGATCCATATGTCACAGGCAGGATCCAACCATTCTTAATTATTTTAATTTTTGTTAAAAATGTATAACTGTTTATTTTAGAATTTGTAAATTATTCAAAATCTTTGTAACTTTCTTATTTAATTTATATTTGCATTTGATAGGCTTGCTAGGGGACTGTTTCTCTGAGCACCAGTCATGGTTCATTTTGGACCGTGACACTCATGGAGTGAAAAACCCTAGTAGAGAAAAGTGTAGAAAGTGCCGAACAAAAATTAGGAGAAGAGAAGTCCCCCGCGTGGGCAGATCTCAATCTTATTTATAGTCCTAATAAAAATAGATTTAAAACTTAAATAAAACCTTGAGAGATCTTTTTTAATAGTTGATGAGCGGATATTTTATACGCTTTTTCACATCATTTTCATATAGTTTTTGTTTAGTTTTATTGAGTTTTTATAGGTTTTAGTGTTAAAATCACATTTTTAGATTCTAATATGAGTTTTTGTGTTTTTGGATAATTTCAGGTATTTTCTGCCTGAAATTGAGGAGCTGGAGCAGAAGTCTTATTCAGAGACAGAGAAAGCACTGCAGATGCTGTCCAAATGGAGCTATCTAAAAAGCTATGGAAAGATGACTTCCAGAAATATATAATAGTCCATACTTTGCTACAGATTAGAAGGCCCAAAACTGGCGTTCAACACCAGCCATCTGACCAGTTCTGGCGTACAACGCTAGAAAGGGATTCCAAGCTGGAGTCCAACGCCCAAAAAGGTGCCAAGATGGAGTTCAATGCCCAAGGAAGCCTAAGCACGTGGATTTCATCAAAGCTCAGTACAAACACTCACCAAGTGGGCCCCAAAAGTGGATTTTAGCACTAAATAGCATAGTTGTCAGAACCGAATCGGTGATCAAACCGGTCAGACTACGGGGTCACTGGGTCATTGGTTCAACCAGTGGGTCACTGGTTGAACCGGTTGACTCGGTCCTATATAAATAAAAATAAAAAATAATTAAAAAATATAAAATTAAAATTTAAAATACATATTTTTACTAGCATTTTAAAAA
>NC_029787.2:89546538-89552439 GCF_000816755.2 Arachis ipaensis | reverse complement strand
TATCTATATTTATAGAAAGTACTCAAAGTAGTTTATTAAATAAAAATAAATTAAATAAAATTAAAATCAATATTTGAGTGAGTAAGAATTTAATTAATATAAAAATAAATTGTTGTTAATATTTGAGTGAATAAAAAAAATATTAATATATTATAGATAATTATAATAAAAAATTATTTATGAATATTAAATTTGCATATATATTAGTAAACACAACAGCAGCCTAGTGGCTGCACAAGGTGCTTTCATTTATGAGGGTGAGGGTTCGAACCCTTCCTCAAGAATTTTGATTAAATTGTCAATACCAAGCGGTTCATTCGGACCGATCTTCACCGGGTTCGGCTGGTTTTCAACGGTTCATTTTGGGTTTGACCGGTTCATACCGGTTTTTTTTGTACGGTCCAAATGCCGGACCAGACTGATATAGGGTCCGGTTTTGATAACACTGCTAAATAGACTGTTCTACCCTTACTAGTCATCTCTTTAGTATTTAAGTGATTATGTTTATGTAATTCGCACCTTTTATCATCTTTTTAGACACCTTTTACCATCATACACCATAAATGTTTTTACCATTGTTTTCACATCAGTATGAGTTTCTAAACCTCCTAGGTTGAGGGGAGGAGCCCTGCTGAGTCCTATGAATTAATAAAAGTATTACTATTTCTCTTCGATCTGTGCTTGGTTAATTTTAAGATGTATATTCGTTGTTCATCAATATGAATGCATTGAACCGGCATAAGGTTATCACATTCTACATGGATTCAGAGTGCGTCTTTCATCGGACAATGATGAACCACCAGCTTAAATACACGTCTCTCAGACGGCTAATCCACGACTTCGTTGGGGACTTCTCGAGACATTAGTTCAGCCAATTTTCGGGGAGATTAGGGTCTCTGTGGTAGAGGCTAGAACCCAAAGATGCAGCATTCTCTGATCCAGAAGATCCGACCTTGTCTGTGGCATTTTGAGTAGGACCATAAAGGAGAATGGACTGTATGCGCTTCACCCTCAAGTAGAGATGGATCCACACTAAACCTGGGGTTAAGATTCAGAGGAGTATTGGTAGCTGCTCAAACCAGTGTCAATCACACAGAGCCTGCCATTGAAGAAATCACTCACAAGCAAAGAGAGCAGTAGTACCAGAGTTAATTCAAAAAGACAAAGCAACTCCAACTCTCAACTCTATTCCTATCATTTATTCCAATTAGAATAAAAAGTACTTATACAAAGTTCCAAACATAAACCTTTTGATTCCGCCTGACTAAGACCTGCAAGATAACCATAGCTTGCTTCAAGCCACAATTCTCGTGGGATCGACCCTGACTCACTCAGGTATTACTTGGACGACCCAGTGCACTTGCTGGTACTGCTGTACAGAAGGGTGGGGTTTGCGTACACACACCAAGTTTTTGGCGCCGTTGTTGGGAATTATTGAGTTTGGACAAACTGTCGAATTGTCTTGCTCCCTAGATCAGGTAATTTTTATTTTTGTCTAAGTCTTTTGTTTTTGTTTTCTTTTTCTTAATTTTCGAAAATTTTAAAATTCTTTTTCAAAAATATTTTTCTTTTCTTTGTTCAATTTTTGTTCTTGGTATTGAGTCCTGCATGTTCACGCTTTTCAATTTCAAAAATTTTAAAACTTCTTTCTACACTCTTTTTTAAACTATTTGTCTTTTCTCTGTTTGAGTCTTTTATTTTTATTTTTATTTTACTCTTCTTCAAATTTTCGAAAACCATAAACACTTTTTCAAAAATATTTTTATTTTTCTTGTTTAATCTTTGTTCTTAGTTTGAGTCTTTTTGTTTTGTTCTTGTTGAGTTTTTCGTCCCTTTTAAGTTTTTCTTTCAAAAAAAAAATTTCAAAAATATTTTTCTTTGGTTAAATCTTATTTCAATTTTCAAGTTTGGTATTTTCTTGTTTATTTTCTAGTGTTTTTCGAAAATTTTGTTTTGGTTTTCAAACAAATTTTAAGTTTGGTGTTCTTCTTCTGTTCTTGTGTTCTTTGAGTCTTTAAATTTTGTTCTTCATGATCTTGTGAGTCTTCAAGGTGTTCTTGAGTCTTGTATGTGTCTTGATCTTAAAATTTTTAAGTTTGGTGTCCCTTGGTATTTGCCTCCAAAAATTTTCAAAAAACAAGGGTGCTAGATCTAAAAAATTTTAATTCTTGTGTCTTTTTTGTGTTTTTCTCTTTCATCATAAAATTCAAAAAAATCAAAAAAATATCTCTTCTAACTAATTTTAACCATAATTTTCGAAATTAACAATAAAAATTCAGATTTCAATTTTTAAAATTTTATCTTATCATATCTTAGTTGTCAAGTTTTTAAAAATCAAATTTTTTTAAAATTAAAAATCATATCTTTCTCAAAAATCTTATCTTTTTCAAAACTTATTATATCTTTTTCAAAATTTAAAAATCTTATCTTATCTTTTTCAAAAACTTTTTAATTTCTTATCTTATCTCATTTTTAAAATTCAAATATTTTCTCATCTTATCTTTTATTTTTTATTTTTATTTTTATCTTTTCTCAATTAATATCTTATCTTCTCTCTCATCTTTTTCAAAACCACCTAACTAACTTTTTGCTCTCTTAATTTTCGAAAATCATATCTCTATCTTCTCTCTCTTCTATTTCAAAATTTTCTAACTAACTTTTTCCTTCCTTAATTTACTTTGTCTATTTATACTTCTTATCTTCTTATCTCTATTCTTTGAACTCTACTTCCTTCTCTTGGTTTACCTCAACTTCTTTATCTTCTTTCCTTTCTTCTTCACATCTCCTCTGAAGCTCTTTTGATCCAAGTAGTACAAAAATCTTTCTTGTAATTTCTTTTTTATCTTTTATTCTATCTTCTTTTATTTACTCTTATCTACTATTTCCAAGGTATTTTTCTACTGCTTTTATTTATTTTTGTTTTTATTTTTTATCTTTTTCTCCTTTCTCTACTTCTGACTTTAAAGAGGAGCTTCTTGTCTATTGGCATAGTCTCTCTTTTTGTTTATGACCAGGAATAAGGATAAAGAACCCCTCTTGACTCCTGATCCTGAACCTGAAAAGACTCTAAGGAGGCGTTTACAACAAGTTAAAGCACAACACTCCGGAAGAGACCTTTCAGAAAGTTTTGAACAAGAAACAAAGGACATGGCCGAACCACAAGAGGAGCCTAGAAAGGTCCTTGGTGACTTTACTATGCCTACCTCTGACTTTTATGGTAGAAGCATTGCTATACCTGCCATTGGAGCTAACAATTTTGAACTTAAGCCTCAGTTAGTCTCTCTTCTGCAGTAGAACTGCAAGTTCCATGGACTTCCACTGGAAGATTCACATCAGTTCTTAGGCAGAATTCTTACAGATCTGTGATACTGTAAAGACTAATGGAGTTAATCCTGAAGTCTATAAGTTGATGCCCTTTCCCTTTGCCTTAAGAGACAGAGCTAAGTTCTGGTTGAATGCCCAACCTAGAGAGAGTCTTGACAGTTGGGAAAAGCTTGTAAATACTTTTCTGGCTAAGTTCTTTTTGTCCTCAAAGGATGAGCAAGATTAGAGGGGAAGTTCAAACCTTCAGACAAAGAAAAGGTGAATCCCTCTATGAAGCTTGGGAAAGATACAAGCAACTGATTAGGAGATGTCCTCCTGATATGCTCTCAGAGTGGTCCACCGTAGGCATGTTCTATGATGGTTGATAAACCACTATTTTATGGTTTATCTTGTGCTCAATTGAGTGGTTTTTATCAACTCTTTACCCACTTATTCATACTATTTGCATGGTTTTACATTTGCCTTCCTAATTATGTGCTTTGATTGAAAACATGCTTCTTTGGCCTTAAGTTCCCTATGTTTAATCCTCTCTTATCACCATTAGATACCTTGATATGTGTGTTAAGTGTTTTCAGAGATTACAGGACAGGAATGGCTTTGAGGATGGAAAGGAAGCATGCAAAAGTGGAAGGAATACAAGAAACTGAAGGAACTGCTAAAGCTGTCCAGCCTGACCTCTCTGCACTCAAACAGTCATAACTTGAGCTACAGAGGTCAAAATGATGCGGTTCTAGTTGCGTTGGAAAACTAACGTTCGGGGCTTCGATTTGATATATAATATGCCATAGTTGCCCTGAAGCTAGGCGACGCGACCACGTGCTCCATGCGGCCGCGTCGCAGTGACGAAAAATCAGCATGTTTAAATTCGCAACCAGCGAATTCTGGGCTGTTTCCGACCCAGTTTGCGGCCCAGAAAATACAGATTAGAGGCTATAAAGTGGGAGAATGCATCCATACATAATCAAGCTTTCATATTCACAATTTTAGGATTTAGATGTAGTTTTAGAGAGAGAGGTTCTCTCCTCTCTCTTAGGATTAGGATTTAGGATTTCTCTTAGTTTTAGGAGTACCTCTCAATCCCAGGTTCAATGTTCTTCAATTTATATTTCTCTTCTACTTTTAGATACTCTAATACTTTCATTTTTTAATTACTTATATGTTGCCTATTTGATTCATAAATCTTTCATGTTAGATTGGATTGCTTTTATTAATATAATTTGAGGTATTTCAGACTTATGATTGCTCTCTTTAATTTATTAATGCTCTTTGTTTATCCAAATTATTCGAGTAGACTTTTTTTCCTTTTGGCTTTGGTTGAGTCATTGGAGACACTTGAGTTATCAAACTCATTGTTGATTGAAAATTGGATTTCTTCATTTCATTAATTCAAGTTCCAATAACTCTAGCCTTTCCCAAGGAAAGACTAGGACCTGAGGAATAAAAATTAATTCATCCACTTAACTTACCTTCATAGTTAGAGGTTAACAAAGTGAGAGAAAAATCCAATTCTCATTACAATTGATAAGGATAACCAGGATAGGACTTCCAGTTCTCATACCTTGCCAAGAGTTTATTTTACAGTTATTTATTTATTTTTATTGCTTTGAAAATATACCTGTGCCCATTGCCTAAACTCCAGAACCCCAATTTACAAACTCATAACTAATAATAAGAACATACCTCCCTACAATTCCTTGAGAAGACGACCCGAGGTTTAAATACTCGGTTATCAATTTTAAAGGGTTTTGTTACTTGTGACAACCAAAACGTTTGTATGAAAGGACTTTTGAAGGTTTAGAAACTATACTTGCAACGAGGATTTATCCGCAAATTTCTAGACCACACAAAAGTTCTCTCATCAAAATGGCGCCGTTGCTGGGGATTTGCAAACGTATGCCTTATTATTGGTTATTGTAAATATTTACTTTTTGCTTGTTTATTTGTTTTTATTTTTGCTTTTTTCATAAATTAAAAGGTTATTGGTTTTTATTTAATTATTAAAAATTTTTCAAAAAAAAATTTTTCTTGGTGTTTATCTTGATCTTCAAGTTGTTCTTCGTGTTCATCTTGACCTTCAAGTTGTTCTTAGTTGTTTTCTTCGTTTTGATCTAAAAATTTTTAAGTTTGGTATCTTTTTATTGTTTTTCTCTTTCTTTATTAAATTAAAAAATTCAAAATTTAAATAACCTTTTAATTTAAATTTGTTTTTATTTTCGTTTTTAATTTTTATTTGCTACTATGAACTCTCACCCTTTTGGCTATGAGTCTGGTTACAATTATGTTACAGGAAGAGGAAATTACAAGGAGAACAGGCATCAAGGTTGGAACAATCAAAGATGGGAGGAGCCACAAGGATTTGATAAACCCTCCTGGCAACAACCACCTCCAATGGACTATCAACAACCACCACCATATGCCTATGAACCCTTTCCTCAACATGAATTTGGACCACCATACTCACAAGCCCCTTTCCACCATTCACCATACCAACCACCCTATGAACCAAATGAACCATACATAGATCCACCCCAACCTCCATTAGATAACAATACACTCATCTCTAACATCATTGGTCTC
>NC_029787.2:89511096-89546523 GCF_000816755.2 Arachis ipaensis | reverse complement strand
ATGGAAGAGCACCCACATCCATCAATCCAAGAGCAAGATGATCCCAATTATGCTATTGATATGGAACAGGAAAGAAGGAATCATCTTCGTGAATCCATACTTCATGAAGAGCTAGAGGAGGCCCTACGGGTAAAGGTAGGAGAGACCCTTGAAGATGAAAGAGTAGTTGAAAGGAGTTGTCATGGAAAGAAAATCATCGAGGATGAGTATGATTTTATACTTAAACAACTGGACAAAGCAGCAATTATTAAAAAGGAAGAAGTGGTTGCAAACTTAAGAGATGATGTACCTCCATTGGAAAGTCCAGTCACAGAGCCTCCTTCCACGGTGTTTGATGTTGATGTTGATATTGAGGAGAGCGTACAACCTCCAAGGCAGATCATGGTTGAAGACTTTGTAGAGGTTGATCAAGAGATGGAGATTCAAGAAGAAGAAGCACAACCCTATGCCCTTGGTAAGTAATGAAGAAGAGATTGAATTGGAAGAAAGCTACCAAGAGGAAGAGGTTGAAATTAAAGAAGTTTGCAAAGAGGTAGAAATTGTCAAAGAGCACAAGGGAGTGGAGCTTGAAATCACCTTGCCGAATTGTAAGAATTGTCCTGCAAGGTTCATTATGGTTGGAAGCTTTAAGTTTAAACGCAAAGGTTGGTGTAAAGCTCAACTAAATGGGTCTAGGAAGTTGGTTGGCCGCTTTAGTGAGAATTCAGATTGCTTGCCACCCGGATGGAATCATGATGATCAACAAGAAGACGGGTGCAATAGCAAGGTTTGGGATCCTGGAATCTGTCCTGACATCCAACCCCCCGGGAGCCTAAGAATCTGTTTGAAGCTGCTCAAAGGCTTTACGTGCCTAGTTTGGGATCCCGGAGGCCATTGGAATCACAAACATTGGTGGAGATTCCTGGATGAATACAAGCACAAGCCACCATAATAAGAAACTCACCAAATGTCCAACTTAAGGACTCTAACTAAAAGTGCTAGGTGGGAGACAACCCACCATGGTATGATCGTTCTTTTTTTTCATTTTTATTTAGTTTTAATTGTTTTCGAGTTTTATTTTATTTTATTATATTGAACCTGGAGTTTTTGCATCACATTCATATTAACACTGCATTCTGCATTTTTTTCAGATTAAAAAAAAAGAGAAGCACGCACGCGACGCGGCAGCGTCGCTGACGCGTCCGCGTCATGTGGGAAAAATGGCTCCCACGCGACCGCGTCACCCACGCGGCCGCGTGACCTGGAAATCGACGTAAGAAAGGGTGCATGGCCGAAAGTTGTGATGGAGTTGGGCTGGACTCGTGCTAGAAGCCCAAGTCCTCCCACGCGAATGCGTCACCCACGCGTCTGCGTCATATTGGAAATATGGCCACTCACGCGATCGCATGCCCCACGCAATCGCATCACCCAACATTTGGCGCAATAAGAGTTTGAACAGAGAGTTGTGCGAGCACGAGGCTGCCCTCGTGCCAATAGCGTAAACTGTGTCACGCGACTATGTGACCGACGCGACCGCGTCAATCCATATAAGTGCAAGTCATGCGACCGCGTGCCCCACGCGTCCGCGTCGTTTGCGCCGCACAGCTTATCCTAATTTACCAAATACCTTATCTTTTCTTCCCCAATCCTAATTTTTCCTCCCTCCTTTCTTACTTACTTCTTCTTTCTTTCTTTCTCTTCTCATTCTTCTTATCTTTCATTTTATTTTATTTTCTTTAATTTATTTGCATACTTTCATTCATTACATATTTTTATTTTTCTTTTCTAAATTTATTATTTTACCATTGGTGTTCAAATGTTCTTATTCAACTGTTATATCTTTTCTGGTATTATTTTGGTGCTTTATGACTTGTTTTATTCTGATTGGGTAATATTATTTAAATCAATGCTAATTTTTATATTATTGATATTCCTTTTGCATTGACATGAACTTACATTGTCTTTCATTACCCATTCTCTTCCCCATTGTTGCAAATTTTGTACCATTGGTATGCCATGGCTTCTATTGTTTTCTCACGTACATGTTGAAGCTTCCATGTAAATGAGACCCTTATCATTAGGCATTAACACCCATATTTTATTTATTTTCTATCTTTTGGGTTACTTTTCTTCTTTTTCTCTTCTTTCAGGCTGGCCACCAAAGACGGAAAAAGGGAGAAAATTCTAAAAGGGGAGACAAACAAGTCCATCTGCACAATCCTTGAAGAAAAGCATCAGTTGAAGCCACCCTTTCACTTGCACATCTCAGCATGCACCGAGGACGGTGCATTCTTTAAGTGTGGGGAGGTCGATACCGATCTCCATGGGTTAGTATTTTCTTATCAACACCAATATTTTAATTTCTTTGTTAAATTGCTGTATTTGCATATTTAATTACATATTTGTTTGATTTTATGCATTTAGTTACTACTTGGTTAAAGTAATAAATTTCTTTTTAGGACTCTATTTTTGAAAATTTCACTAATTTAAATTGAAAAATTTTTATGTTAAAATTTGTCAGAAGTTGTATTTGGAACATGGTTTTTGAGCCAGAGAACACACAGCCTGTGAGATTTTGAGCTTACTTACATGGTTACATTATTTAACCATAAATTTTTATTCTTGTGTGTTTTCTTCTCTATAATTGCAATCTTTGCTTTGTTCCATTCTATATGTCCAATGTTTAATGTGTTACATGCTTGCATATGATTGAGGCCATTGTTTGATTTCAGCTCACTTATCCCAAATAAGCCTACCCTTTAAATCACCCTTGTCAGCCACTTTGAGCCTTGAAAACCCCATTTATTCTATATTTTACCACATCACTAGCCTTAAGCAGAAAAACAAATTAAAAATCCCAATTGAATCTTTGGTTAGCTTAAGATAGAGATTGTGCATCAACTAAGTGTGGGAAAATTGTGGGAACATGGGTTAATAAGGGAATGTATCATGTTTCTAATTTATTTAAATATTGAGAATTTGGGAACCTACTCATGTAAAACCAGAAAAAAATAAAAAAAATAAAAAAATCTATGTGCATTGATAAGTTATGTTTGCTTTTATAATTCAAAAAAAATTCAAAAAAAATTTAATAAATAAATAAGGGGACAAAATTACCCCAATAATTAAGTTTAATAAAAGATCAATGCACATGTGATAAAAATTAAAGAAAATTTGGTACATGAGTATGAGAATTATACAAAAGTGGGAATTATGGGTAGCTAGACATGAATTTAAAAGTATATAGAGTATATGTATATTAGGTAAGAGCTTAGGTTAGTTAAAGATTCATATTATAGCTCACTTGGCCATACATGTACCCTTACCTTTACCTCAGCCCCATTACAACCCTAAAAAGACCTTATGATGTTTGCATTGATATGCTAAATATTTGTTGATTGGTTAGATGAAGAACAAAGTTTAGAAAGCATGACTAGAGAAGAGTAGAGTGATTAACCCTAGACACTTGAGAGTTAGAGTGATATACACTATCAGTGAGGGTTCAATGCTTAATTCTATGTTCCTTGCTTTCATGAGCTATCTTCTTACAAGTTTACTTGCTTTTTATTGTATGATTTAAATTAGTGAAATCTGATTCATATTTGTCTTGGAGAACTTATTTACTTTTAACCAAGTAGATAAAAACATTTTGCATGTAGTTGCATTCATATAGATAGGTTGCATTTCATATATTTTACCATTCCTCTTCATCTTTATAGCTTCTCTTGAGCTTAGCATAAGGACATGCTAGTGTTTAAGTGTGGGGAGGTTGATAAAACACTATTTTATAGTTTATCTTGTGCTCAATTAAGTGGTTTTTATCAACTCTTTACCCACTTATTTATACTATTTGCATGGTTTTATATTTGCCTTCCTAATTATGTGCTTTGATTGAAAACATGCTTCTTTGGCCTTAAGTTCCCTATGTTTAATCCTCTCTTATCACCATTAGATGCCTTGATATGTGTGTTAAGTGTTTTCAGAGATTACAGGACAGGAATAGCTTAGAGGATGGAAAGGAAGCATGCAAAAGTGGAAGGAATACAAGAAATTGAAGGAACTGCTAAAGCTGTCCAACCTGACCTCTCTGCACTCAAATAGTCATAACTTGAGCTACAGAGGTCCAAATGATGCGGTTCTAGTTGCGTTGGAAAGCTAACTTCCGGAGCTTCGATTTGATATATAACATGTCCTAGTTTCCTTAACACTAGGTGACGCGACCGCGTGCTCCATGCGGCCGCGTCGCAGTGACGAAAAATTAGCGTGTTTGAATTCGCAACCAGCGAATTCTGGGCTGTTTCCGACCCAGTTTGCAGCCCAGAAAACACAGATTAGAGGCTATAAAGTGGGAGAATGCATTCACACATAATCAAACTTTTATATTCACAATTTTAGGATTTAGATGTAGTTTTAGAGAGAGAGGTTCTCTCCTCTCTCTTAGGATTAGGATTTAGGATTTCTCTTAGTTTTATGAGTACCTCTCAATCCCAGGTTCAATGTTCTTCAATTTATATTTCTCTTCTACTTTTAGATACTCTAATACTTTCATTTATTAATTACTTATGTTGCCCATTTGATTCATAAATCTTTCATGTTAGATTGGATTGCTTTTATTAATATAATTTGAGGTATTTCAGACTTATCATTGCTCTCTTTAATTTATTAATGCTCTTTGTTTATCCAAATTATTCAAGTAGACTTTTTTTCCCTTTTGGCTTTGGTTGAGTCATTGGAGACACTTGAGTTATCAAACTCATTGTTGATTGAAAATTGGATTTCTTCATTTCATTAATTCAAGTTTCAATAACTCTAGCCTTTCCTAAGGAAAGACTAGGACCTGAGGAATAAAAATTAATTCATCCACTTAACTTACCTTCATAGTTAGAGGTTAACAAAGTGGGAGAAAAATCTAATTCTCATTACAATTGATAAGGATAACCAGGATAGGACTTTCAGTTCTCATACCTTGCCAAGAGTTTATTTTACAGTTATTTATTTATTTTTATTGCTTTGAAAATATACCTGTGCCCATTGCCCAAACCCCAGAACCCCAATTTACAAACTCATAACCAATAATAAGAACATACCTCCCTGCAATTCCTTAAGAAGACAACCCGAGGTTTAAATACTCGGTTATCAATTTTAAAGGGGTTTGTTACTTGTGACAACCAAAACATTTGTATGAAAGGACTTTTGAAGGTTTAGAAACTATACTTGCAACGAGGATTTATCCGCAAATTTTTAGACCACGCAAAAGTTCTCTCATCAATGGTTTGTCTGAGGTGTCCAAAATCTCATTGGATAGCTCTGCAGGTAGATCTCTTCACTTGAAGAAAATGCCTGCAGAAGCAAGAGAGCTCATTGAGATGGTTGCAAAAAACCAATTCATGTACACCTCTGAGAGGAATCCTGTAAAACATGGAACCTCTCAGAAGAAAGGAGTTCATAAAGTTGAGACTCTGAATGCCATTCTGGCTCAGAATAAGATCCTGACCCAACAGGTCAACATGATCTCTTAACATCTCACTGGGATGCAAACTGCACCTGGCAATAATCAGGAAGCTTCTTTTGAAGATGAAGCTTATGATCCTGATCAACCCACCATGGAGGAGGTGAATTACATGGGAGAACCCTATGGAAACACTTACAACCCTTCATGGAGGAATTATCCTAACCTTTCATGGAAAGATCAACAGAAACCTCAGCAAGATTTCAATAACAACCAAGGTGGTAAGAACCAAAATAGGTTCAATAACAGACCACCATTCCTATCTTCTCAAGGAAATATGGAGACCTCTAAGTAGAGCCTTTCTAACTTAGCCACTCTAGTCTCCATCTTTACTAAGACCAGTCATAGTTTCATTAATGAAACAAGGTCCTCCATTAAAAATTTGGAGGTACAAGTTGGTCAACTGAGTAAGAGGATCCCTGAAATCCCTCTAGAAACTTTTCTCAGTAATACTGAGGTTAATCCTAGAGAAGAGTGCAAAGCCATAACCATGGAGGTTGAGGCCGAATTGGAGTAGAATGGGAAGGCGTTGAACGCCAGTGAGGAATCCCTCACTAGGCGTTTAACGTCCATCCTGGCAGAAAAGATGGCGTTGAACGCCAGCCAGGGAGCACTAGCTGGGCGTTCAACGCCTAAATAGGAAGGCTTTTTGGCGTTGAACACCAGTAAGAAACCCCTCACTGGGCGTTCAATGCCCAACCAGGCAGCCATGCTGGCGCTGAATGCCAGTGAGGAACCCCTCACTGCGCATTCAACGCCCACCAGCCCAGGGAAGCTGGCATTGAATGCCAGCAAGGACATCTCTGCTGGGCGTTCAATGCCCAGAATGCTAGAGGGACTGGTGTTTAACGCCAGTCAGGGTGGATAACAAGGGCATTCAATGCCCATTAAGCTGACAGAGCTGGCGTTGAACGCCAGCACAAGCACTCCCTTTGAGTGCCTGAATCCCACTCAAGAACCCTTTAGCCCAGAACCAAAGGAAACCATAAAAACAATTGAGGTTCCTTTGAATGCACTTCTACAGTGCATGAGTTCTGATGATCACTCATCCTCAAGTGAGGATGAAGACACTATGGAATAGCAAGTTGCTCATTTATTAGGAGCTCTAATGAAGCTAAATATCAAGCTATTTGGTACAAAGCCTCTGGAAGAAGAACCTCCACTGCTTACCAAGGAACTCCATGCTTTGGTTCAGCAAGAGCTACCTCAAAAGCTTCCAGACCCTGGACGCTTTCTGATTCCTTGCACCATAGGCACTATGACCTTTGAAAATGTTCTATGTGACCTAGGGTCAAGCATCAACCTCATGCCACTCTCTGTAATGAAGAAGCTGGAAATCTTGAGGTACAAGTTGTACATGTCTCTTTAGAGATGGCAGACAAGACCATGAAGAAGCCATATAGCTTAGTAGAGGATGTCTTGGTTAAGGTTGAAAACCACAACATCCCTTCAAACTTTATTGTCTTGGACATAGGAGAGGATGAGGATGACTGTGTCATCCTTGGAAGAACTTTCCTAGCCACAGTTGATGCTATCATTGATGTGGCTAAGGGAGAACTAACCCTAAAGTTAGGGGAGGATCACATCTTATTCAAGATGCCTCATCCTAATTCTTCCTTTAAGAGAGAGATAAAAGTGCAACACCTAGTGTGCCAATCATCTCTTTCTGTGCAGAGCTTTACAGAGTCCCCAGACAAGCTCAACAAGCTCTAAGCACAAAGGTACTAAGAAAAAAGTACCTAAAGGCTGGAGGAACAAGAAAGTTCCTACTGAAGGCCTCTCACCAGGCATGAGAGTAGAATCCAGTCTTACCACATACAGTGAGTTGTGTCCTATCTCTAGAGCATGTAGAGCTCATTCATGAGAGGACAGGAAGAAAATTCACTGTCAAGGTGAAAATCTGAGCCCATACTCTCCTCCATAAAAGAGCTAAAGGTCAAGCTAGTTACTTTAAAAGAGCGCTTGTTGGGAGGCAACCCAACTTTACTCAACTGCATTTATTTTTCATTTTTCTTTCAGTTTTTCAATGAGGAAGTCCTCACTGGGCGTTCAACGCCCCAAGAGGGAAGCATTGCTGGCGTTGAACGCCAGCCAGGGAGCAGCTCCTGGGTGTTCAAATGCCAGTGCAGAGAAGCAGAGAATCTGGAATTCCCTAGCCTCTTAGAAATTGTGGGTCCCACAGAATCTTCACCTACCCTACCTTCCCCACTTAAACCCACCTACTTTTCCACTTTCCTATACACATTTGATGACAAGTCATCTTATGCTAGTTTTACAAGCATTTCTCATTAGTTTCATTAGGTTTTATGCACTTTCTTGCACAATAAGTAAGTGATTGGAGTGGATTTTCATGATCATTTTGAATCAATTAAACATCATTTATTTTACACAAAATCATAAGGTTTATGATAGAATTAATTGATTTTATGAATGATACAAAGATCTTTTGATTTTGGTGAGACTTTGATTGGTTGTTTGGTTGCTTGTAGGTGAAGAAATGAGGAAGAAAGGGAAGAACTAGGAAAGTGTTACAATACTGAATGTAGCGTTCACTCTCTCACCTTTTTTGTGGATTCAAGCTTTCAAGCCAAATCTTTCGTGCTGTCCGATACAACAAGGCAGCACTCAACAAAGGCCAGCGTTCAAAATAAGTGAACGTAGCGTTCACTTTTTCCACATTTTTCGTGGATTTCAGCTTGGGAAGAAAGGCGTGCATCAAAGCTCACTAAGGAGCATTCAAGGAAGGCAACGTAGCACTCAACCAAGGGAGTGCTAGACAGCCCTCAACAAGGGAGGCACGCACCAAGGAAGGGTAGTGTTCAAAAATTAGAGCGTAGCGTTCTCTTTTGCAACATTTTCGTGCTTCTCAAGCCTTGGGGAGGAAGGCTCAACAAAAGGGTAGCGTTCAAAGAGTGAACGTTCCGTTCACTAAAGCAATGCTAGAGGAACAAGGCGCACAAAATTGGCACACCTAGGAGAATGAACGCAGCGTTCATTTTGGTCACGGAGCGCTCCACTGGGAGTAAACCAAATGCTCCCTGACCCATGCCACCAAGTGCTAAGTTGGATCCATTTCTTCACAAACCCAAAAGGCCCATTCCAAAAAGCTTTGAAGACAAAAATAGAAAGTGTATAAATAAGAGCAAGTTTGATTTGAAGGGGAACCTTTTGCTCATTTTTAGTTTTCTCACTTTTGAATTTTCATTTGTTTTGAATTTGGGGTAATTGGGATTAGATCTAGTTTTCTTTCTGTTTGTTCTTGCTTCTGCAACTTCTACTTTCTGTTTTGGGTTTTTTTGAATTGAGATTGAAGAATTCCATTGAAATCATTCATCTGAGAATCATCTTCTACTTTTCTTTTGATAATTCTGAGAATTGGAAGTTGGATCGGAATTTCCTTTTCTGTTTTTATTTTTATTTCTTCTGCAATTTCTTTTCTGTGTTGTCAAGGGAGTAATTGAGATCTAGATCTGCTTTCTGTTCTCATTACTCTTCTTCAATTGTCAATTTCTCTTTGAGAATTTCACAATTGAGCTAAGTTTTCTTACTGTTTGTTTCTTCAAGCAATTTTCCATTTCTGTTTTGCTACTGAGATCCTAATCTGATTCTCTTCATCTCATAGCTCTCTGATTTAATTTAATTTACATTTTCTAGTTCAATTTGAATCCGAACACCCAAATCCTTTTCATTCTTCAAGTAATTTACATTTCCCAGCAATTTAGATTCAGCAATTTAAGTTTCTTACACTTTAAGTTTCAGTCATTTACCTTTCTTACAATTTTTAGCTCTTTTACTTTTTTGCACTTTAAGTTTCTGCAATTTACTTCTTCTGCACTTTAAGATTCAGTCAATTCACCCTCTCCCTTTTATTTAATTGCAATTTAGCTTCTGTTAATCAAGTTTCACTCAAATCATCAAATATTCACTTAACTAAATTCATCACCTAACTAAAATTGCTCAATCCATCAATCCATGTGGGATTGACCTCATTCTTGTGAGTTATTACTACTTGATGCGACTCGGTACACTTGTCGGTGAGTTTTGTGTGGAATCGCTTTTCCCTCATCAAGTTTTTGGCACCGTTGCCGCGTATTGATTTAGATTGACAATGATTAAGTAGGGTGATAATCTAGATTAAGCATTTTCTTTTTATTTTTACTAAGCACACTAACTATTTGAGTTTTTGTTTAAGCTAACATTAACATCACTCTAGCAGTAGAGTAAATTGTCTCTGGTTTCTGGTTTTGTGTGTATGACAGAAGCAAGGAGAGAGGTCTCCACCTCTTGTCACCTTAACGAGAGAACTCTGCGAAGACTAAGGAGAAAAGCAAGAGGAAAGGGGATCATTGGTGAAGAGGAATCAGAGGAGGAGAACCAAGAGATGGAAGGGAATGGCCCTAATCTACTAGATGAAGTGGCCAACAATGGCCAGCCTTAAAGGAGGGTTCTAGCCTCCTACACTTTCCCTAATCCAAAGCACCGTGGGAGTAGCATACTCACTCCAAATGTAAATGCAAAAAACTTTGAATTGAAGCCTTAACTCATCACTTTGGTGCAGAACAACTATTCTTATGGAGGAGGTTCCTTGGAAGATCCAAAGCAGCACCTATCCACCTTTCTAAGGATATGTGACACAGTAAAGACCAATGGTGTGCATCTAGACATATATAAGTTGTTGCTATTTCCATTCTCATTAAGGGACAAAGCTGCTCAATGGTTGGAGGTATTTCCAAGAGAAAGCATCAACAGCTGGGAGGATCTAGTGAACAAGTTCCTAGCCAAGTTCTATCCTCCCCAAAGGGTCATCAGACTGAAGACGGAGGTCCAAACATTCACTCAGATGGATGGAAAGTCATTGTATGATGCCTGGGTGAGATACAAAGCCTTAATCAGGAAGTGTCCACCAGAGATTCAGCAGGAGGTTCATTACAACTCATGAAGATAGCTGAGGAAGCTCAAAATTTGATAGACACTGTAACAAACAACCAATACTTCTATGGTCATCAAAGGCAACGCCAACCAGCTTAAAGGAAGGGTATATTGGAGCTGGAAGGTGTGGATATCATTTTAGCTCAAAACAAAGTGATGCATCAACAGATCCAGTAGCAAATGGAGATGATGGCCAAGAGGATTGATGGTCTTCAAGTTGCAGTAGTTAACACTCCAAATCAACCATTAGCTGGATGGGGGCAGAATGAAGAAAGCTATGAAGAGTAATAACCTGAGCAAGTCCAATACATGCACAACCAAGGAGTTGGACAAAATGAGTTCTATGGAGATACCTATAACCCATCCTGGAGGAACCATCCCAATTTGAGCTGGGGAGACAATCACAATCAAAACCAGCAGCCTTGGCAGAGAAACTCAAACTAAAACAATCTCAGAAACACAAACCATTAAAACACTAACCAAAACCAATACAGAAAACCACAAAATAATCAACCTCAACCCAACTACTATCCATTCTCAACATCCCATAATCAACCACAACCGCCCCAAGAATCTCAAAGGATCTCCAACTTGGAGATAATTATAGAAAAGATGATGAAACATCAAGAGCTAACCAGCAAGAACCATGAAGCTTCACTGAAGAACTTGGAAAGGCAAATTGGATAATTATCCAAGCAAACAGTGGCTGAAAGAGCACCCAATACATTACCAAGTGACACTATTCCCAATCCCAAGGAAGAATGCAAAGCAATCCAGTTAAGAAGTGGAAGAACCTTGGTAAATAATAAAGAAGCCACCAAGAAGCCAACAGAAGATGATAAGGCCAACAGCAAGGAAGAAGTGACAATTAATGGAAAGAACCAGGAAGAACTCAAGAGAAAGGATGAGGAATCTCAAGCTTTAAAGAAGGGAAAGCAAATCATGGGGGAGCAATCACAAGAACAGAGGAAAATGGAGAAGCCATACACTCCTTCCATTTCATATCCTCAAAGGTTCAACAAGGAGCTAAAGGATCAACAGTTCCTAAAGTTTTTAGAAGTTTTTAAGAAGCTAGAGATCAACATTCCACTTGCTGAAGCTCTAGAAAAAATGCCTCTGTATGCAAAATTTCTAAAAGAGCTTATCAACAAGAAGAGGAGCTGGAATAAAAAAGAAACGGTGATCTTGACCCAAGAATGCAGTGCTGTCATCCAAAGAGGTCTTCCACCAAAGCTCAAAGATCCAGGAAGCTTCATCCTATCTTGCACTATAGACAACAGAACATTGGACAAAGCTCTCTATGACTTAGGAGCCAGCATCAATTTAATGCCCCTCTCACTAATGAAGAAGCTTGCAATAGAGGAAGTTAAGCCTACCCGGATGTCACTTCAAATGGCTGACAGATCACTCAAGATACCAAATGAAGTTGTAGAAAATTTATTGGTAAAGATTGGAGAATTCATTTTTTCTGCTGACTTTGTTATCTTGGACATGGAAGAAAAGGGACACAGTTCAATCATATTGGGACGGCCTTTCTTAGAAACAGCAAGCCATCATTGATGTGGAAAAAGGTGAGATGACCCTCAGGGTGCATAAAGAAAAAATGATCATCAATGTCTTCAAGGCCATGCAGTATCTTCTAGAGAAGGAAAAGAACATGAGAGTGGAAATGATAGAAGAAGTGGAGGAGGAGCTACTAGAAGATGACAACCAGGAGGAACAAGAAGGGGAAACAGGAGAGGAACAAAATTTCAGAGAAGAAGAAGTAGTAGAAATCTCCTCTAAAGGCGAGGCAGAGGAGAAGTCAAAACAAGAGTTAAAGCCTCTTCCTCCTCATCTCAAGTATGTATTTCTTGGAGAAGCAGAGGCCCTGCCAGTGATTATAAATTCCTCCTTGAACATAGAAGAGGAAACAAAGCTGATTGAAGTATTGAAAGCCCACAAGACAGCCTTGGGTTGGACGATTGATGATATCAAGGACATAACCCCTGCCATCTGTATGCACAAAATACTATTGGAGGAAGATTCAAGGCTTGTAGTTCAACCCCAAAAAAGGCTTAACCCAACCATGAAGGAGGTGGTTCAAAAAGATGTGATGAAGCTATGGAATGTTAAAATCATATACCCAATCTCTGACAGCTCTTGGGTGAGCCTAGTACAAGTAGTGCCAAAGAAAGGTGGCATGACTGTCATCTTCAATGAGAAGAATGAACTAATCCCCACAAGGACAGTGACTGGGTGGAGGATGTGCATAGATTATAGAAGACCGAATGATGCTACAAGGAAAGATCACTTTCCTCTCCTATTCATTGACCAGATGCTGGAAAGATTGGCTGGACATGCATACTATTGCTTCCTGGACGGGTATTCTGGATACAATCAAATAGTGGTGGATCCCAAAGATCAAGAAAAAACTTCCTTCACCTGTCCATTTGGAGTCTTTGCTTACAGAAGGATATCCTTTGGGCTATGCAATGCCCCTGCAACTTTTCAAAGGTGTATGCTTTCTATATTTTTGACATGGTGGAAAAATTTTTAGAAGTCTTCATGGATGATTTTTCTGTCTTTAACAATTCATTTAACACCTTCTTGCATAATTTAACTCTTGTTTTGAAAAGATGTCAAGAAACTAATCTGGTATTGAATGGGGAGAAATGCCATTTCATGGTTCCTGAAGGATAGTTCTTGGGTATAAGGTTTCAAGCAAAGGTATAGAAGTTAATAAAGCAAAAATAGAAATCATTAAAAAGCTTCCTATACCTGTTAATGTGAAAGAAGTAAGGAGTTTTCTTGGACATGCTGGTTTTTACAGGAGGTTCATCAAAGATTTTTCAAAAATAGCAAAACTACTGAATAATTTGCTAATGATTGATAATCCTTTCATCTTTGATGACAATTGCAAGCATGCCTTTGAAACTTTAAAGAGAAAACTCATTACAGCACCAATCATCACACTCCCAGATTGGAAATTATATTTTGAACTTATGTGTGATGCAAGTGACTTTGAAATTGGTGCTGTATTGGGACAAAAGAAAGACAAGATGTATCATGTTATATACTATGCTAGCAAGGTGTTGAATGAAGCACAGAAAAATTATACCACCACAGAGAAAGAGCTCTTGGCAATTGTATATGCATTTGATAAATTTAGACAATACTTGATTAGTTCAAAGGTCATAGTATATACTGATCATACTGCTCTCAAGTATCTCATGTCTAAACAGGATTCAAAGCCAAGACTTATCAGGTGGATGTTGTTGCTACAAGAATTTGACATTGAAGTGAAAGATAGGAAAGGGAATGAGAACCAAGTGGCAAACCATTTGTCAAGACTATCACAAGAAGCTAACCAAGCTCCACATTCAGTGAACGAAAGCTTTCCAGATGAACACCTTTTGCAAATCCAACAAGCTCCCTGGTTTACAGACATTGCAAACTACAAGGTTGGGAGGAAGATTCCTCAAGAATTCACCAAACAACAAGTGAAGAAGCTGCTCAATGAAGCCAAGAAATTTTTATGGGATGAATCATTCTTATTCAAGAGGTGTCCAGATGGAATGATTAAGAAACATGTTCCTGAGAGTGAGATGAGAGATATATTATGGCATTGTCATGGTTCAGCTTATGGTAGACATTTTGGGCCAGAAAGAACAGCAGCCAAAGTACTTCAAAGCGGATTTTATTGGCCAACTATATTCAAGGATGCTAGAGAGTTTGCTCATCAATGCAATGAGTGCCAAAGAGCTGGAGGATTAACAAGAAGGAATGAGATACCTTAGAACTACATCTTGGAGGTAGAACTCTTGGAGGATTAACAATGGGCCCTTTTCCACCTTCATATTCTTTCAAATACATACTTGTGGCAGTAGAGTATGTCTCAAAGTGGGTGGAAGCCATGGCAACGACTACATGTGATGCACAAATTGTCCTTCAATTCCTTAAGAAGCACATTTTTACTAGATATGGAGTGCCTAAGGGTCTTGTCAGTGATGGTGGTAGTCATTTTTGCAACAAATAGATGGAGAAACTACTTCACAAATATGGGGTGATGCATAAATTAGATACACCATATCACCCACAGACCAATGGCCAAGCAGAGCTTGCAAATAGGGAGTTGAAGAGGATTTTGAAGAAAACAGTGGGGAACACAAGAAAGGATTGGGTCAGAAAATTAGAAGATGCTCTCTGGGCATATAGAATAGTATTCAAAACTCCTATTGAAAAGTCTCCTTTTCAGTTATTATATGGCAAGTCTTGTCACCTCCCTGTAGAGCTTGAGCATAAAGCCTTCTGGGCCACTAAACTCCTCAACCTTGATTCTCAAGCAGCAGGAGAGAAGAGGCTATTGCAATTAAATGAGTTGGATGAGTTTAGACTGGAAGCCTATGAAAATGCTAAGATATACAAGGAAAAAGCTAAGAGATGGCATGACAAAAGAATCTTAAAGAAGGAGTTCAAACCAGGACAGCAAGTACTCTTGTATAACTCCAGGCTCAAAATTTTCCCTGGCAAACTCAAGTCCAAATGGAATGGCCCTTACTTGGTGACAAAGGTTCTCCCTTATGGAAGCCTTGAACTCCTAGATGAAGCAACAAAGAGCAATCTCACAGTAAACGGTCACATGGCAAAGCATTATTTGGGAGGCTCTTGAGACAAAGAGAAGGAGATTCAGAAGTTAAGTTGAGTAAGAATGAAAGATGTCAAGCTAGTAACATTAAAAGAGCGCTTGTTGGGAGGCAACCCAACCATGAGGTAGTTTTCTTTTCCTAAGCTATTTCAATAAAAAGGTTAAGTAGACTTATCTGTATTGCAAGGAGCTAAGTTTGGTGTTGCATACCAAAATAATTTAAGGGTGAATGAAGGATGCTAAGTTTGGTGTTCCACCAAAAATCTCATTTAAAAACACATTTCAACTCTTTACATAAATGGTTACTAGCTCCAAGCAATCAGGGAAATCACTGAACCATTGTCTGTCTTCTAGTTTTTAGTTTTATGACTTTCAACAAAAGCACATTGTTTCATGTAACTGATGCATCATAGATACTAGCAAGGGACTAAGTTTAGTGTTCCCTCACCAAAGTAAGTTCAAGAAACTACAATAATTCATGTATGTTAACCATTTGCCTAAGTACTTGGAAAAACAAGCAACTTCCAATAATTATGCAGAAAAGATACTCAGCATCTTAAAAGAATCATCACCAAGGAAAATGCAAAAGTAAAAGATGATCATGACAAAAGGAAAGCTGCAAGACACTCCTAAGAGGTTGTATTGTCACAAAATTCATTTTGCTTTGAAATGTTCTGAATGAGAAGTTGCTGTTTACCTTGATGTTAGTTCAAATAATGCAAACTTTGATGCCTGCACTAGTGTAAATGCTTGTCTTCATCTTCATCTGCCTTAAATTCTGTCTTGTTTCCCTTTTGCATCAATAAGAGAAAATGTTCGAAATAGGAAGTGATTGTTCAATGTGGTAGGAATTAGAATAAAGACTTGTGGTGGTAATTGATTGATTGGATGATAAGCTCAATAATAAAAGCTGCATAATAGAATGTTCTTTGTAGTGTGAACTTAGTTGCTGTTATAAAACCTTTTATTAATGAACATCCCTGGGAAATGAAGAAAAGTAAGAAAGAAAAAGAAAAGAAAATCCAAGGATTGGCATCAAAAATAAAAGAAACAAACAATAAGGCTAGACACCAATGGCTTGGACCTTAGGACATATGCCTGTGGTGCTTCTTGTACTATGATATGCTTGGATAATAAGGTTCTGAGGAGTCTTTTAAAACTTGGTAACTTGGATTAACTAATCCGGAATTACCAATCGAAAGTCCATTATCAAGAGCAACCTAGTTACAAAGTATTTAGTAACCCAAAGGGTGCTGGGCATCAATATTCCTAAGAAGAATTGTGAGCCAAGTGTCTGTAGTGAAGAAGTGTTGAGAAAAAATTCAGCCAAAAGGCTGCTGCAACACTTGACACTGAGCTACCATTGAGAAATAAGCTTTCTAAGCAAAAGAACGAAGGAAAAAAAAAGGGATCAATCAAGGAGCAAGGAATTATAACAGCAACTCTAATGAACCCTCAAAGAAGCATTTCTTATCTATCAGCAAAGAATAAGTGAGCTGCATCTTGTCTGCATAAAATCCCATAGTCTTAATTCAATTACCTGCTAAATAAGGACATATGCTTCTCTATTTCATTTCATTTCTTCTTATGTTTAGTGCTTGCTTGGGGACAAGCAAGGTTTAATTTTGGTGTTGTGATGACAAGTCATCTTATACTAGTTTTACAAGCATTTCTCATTAGTTTCATTAGGTTTTATGCACTTTCTTGCACAATAAGTAAGTGATTGGAGTGGATTTTCATGATCATTTTGAATCAATCAAACATCATTTATTTTACATAAAATCATAAGGTTTATGATAGAATTAATTGATTTTATGAATGATGCAAAGATCTTGTGATTTTGGTGAGACATTGATTGGTTGTTTGGTTTGTAGGTGAAGAAATGAGGAAGAAAGGGAAGAACCAGGAAAGCGTTGCAATAGTGAACGTAGCATTCACTCTCTCACCTTTTTCGTGGATTCAAGCCTTCAAGCCAAAGCTTTCATGCTGTCCGTACAACAATGCAGCACTCAACAAAGGCCAGCGTTCAAAAGAAGTGAACGTAGTGTTCACTTTTTCCACCTTTTTCGTGGATTTCAGCTTGGGAAGAAAGGCGTGCATCAAAGCTCCGTTCAAGGAAGGCAACATTGCACTCAACCAAGGGAGCGCTAGACAGCACTCAACCAAGGGAGGCAGGCACCAAGGAAGGGTAGCGTTTAAAAATTAGAGCGTAGTGTTCTCTTTTGTAACATTTTCGTGCTTCTCAAGCCTTGGGGAGGAAGGCTCAGCAAAAGAGTAGCGTTCAAAGAGTGAACGTGCCGTTCACTAAAGCAACGCTGGAGAAACAAGGCGCACAAAATTGGCACGCTTAGGAGAATGAACGCAGCATTCATTTTGGTCACGGAGCGCTCCACTGGGAGTGAACCAAATGCTCCCTGACCCATGCCACCAAGTGCCAAGTTGGATCCATTTCTTCACAAACCCAAAAGGCCAATTTCAAAAAGCTTTGAAGACAAAAATAGAAAGTGTATAAATAGGAGAAAGTTTGATTTGAAGGGAACATTTTGCTCATTTTTAGTTTTCTCACTTTTGAATTTTCATTTGTTTTGAATTTGGGGGAATTGGGATTAGATCTAGTTTTCTTTCTGTTTGTTCTTGCTTCTGCAACTTTTACTTTCTGTTTTGGGTTTTTTTGAATTGAGATTGAAGAATTCCATTGTAATCATTCATCTGAGAATCATCTTCTACTTTTCTTTTGATAATTCTGAGAATTGGAAGTTGGATCAGAATTTCCTTTTCTGTTTTCATTTTCATTTCTTCTGTAATTTCTTTTCTGTGTTGTCAAGGGAGTAATTGAGATCTAGATCTGCTTTCTGTTCTCATTACTCTTCTTCAATTGTCAATTTCTCTTTGAGAATTTCACAATTGAGCTAAGTTTTCTTACTGTTTGTTTCTTCAAGCAATTTTCCATTTCTGTTTTGCTATTGAGATCCTGATCTGATTCTCTTCATCTCATAGCTCTCTGATTTACTTTAATTTACATTTTCTAGTTCAATTTGAATCCCAACACCCAAATCCCTTTTATTCTTCAAGAAATTTACATTTCCCAGCAATTTAGATTCAGTAATTTAAGTTTATTGCACTTTAAGTTTCAGTCATTTACCTTTCTTGCAATTTAAGTTTCAGCTCTTTTACTTTCTTGTACTTTAAGTTTCTGCAATTTACTTCTTCTGCACTTTAAGATTCAGTCAATTCACCCTCTTTCTTTTATTTACTTGCAATTTAGCTTCTGTTAATCAAGTTTCACTCAAATCATCAAATTTTTGCTTAACTAAATTCATCACCTAACTAAAATTGCTCAATCAAGCAATCCCTGTGGGATCGACCTCACTCTTGTGAGTTATTACTACTTGATGCGACTCGGTACACTTTCTGGTGAGTTTTGTGTGGAATCATTTTTACCTCATTAACACTTTCCCAAAAACCCTAGCCCAATTACATCCATTTCATTTCCTCAAACCATCATAACTCCCAACTACCCCCACCCACTTCAAAATCAAATTTCCCACCCGAACCCACCCTATGGCCGGACCCAAGCCCTACCCATTCCAATAAATATCCGTCTCCATCACCCTTCATACACACACCTCTCATACCTTCTCCACCCCCACAAGGCCGAGCCCTCTCTCTCCCTCTCTCTCTCTCTATTTTCTTCTTCTTCTTCTTTATTTTTGCTCGAGGACAAGCAAAGTTTTAAGTTTGGTGTTGAAAAAGCATAGCTTTTTTTCTTTCCATTACCATTCATGGCACCCAAGGTTGGAGACTCCTCTAAGAATAAGAAAGGAAAGGCAGTAGCTAATTCCTCTGAATCTTGGGAGATGAAGAGATTTATCACCAAAGCTCACCAAGACCACTTCTATAAAGTACTGGCTGAGAAGAAAGTGGTCCCTGAGGTCCCTTTCATGCTCAAGAAGAATGAGTATCCAGAAATCCGAAGAGAGATCCGGAGAAGAGGTTGGAAAGTCCTAACCAATCCCATCCAAGAGGTTGGGATTCTCATGGTACAAGAGTTCTATGCTAATGCATGGGTTACCAAAAATCATGACACTAGTGTGAACCCAAATCCAAGGAATTGGGTCACCATGGTCCGAGGAAGAATCTTAGATTTTAGCTCAAAAAGTGTGAGGTTGGCGTTCAACTTGCCTCTATTGCAAGGAGACCTTCATCCTTACACTAGGAGAGTCAACCATGATCAGAAGTTAGATCAAGTGCTCTCAGATATCTGTGTAGAAGGTAAACAGTGGAAACGGGATTTCCAAGGCAAGCCCATTCAGTTAAGAAGGGTTGACCTAAAGCCCATAGCTAGAGGATGGTTGGAGTTCATCCAAAGATCCATCATCCGGTCAGAAGTGACTGTTGACAGAACAATCATGATTCATTGCATCATGATTGGAACTGAGGTGGAAGTTCATGAGGTGATTCCTCAAGAACAGTACAAGATAGCTGAGAAGCCTTACACTAATGCCAGGTTGGCATTTCCACACCTCATCTATCACCTATACAATTCAGCTGGAATTGTCATAAATAGAGATGTCTCCATTGGGGAGGATAAGCCCATCACTAAGAAGCGAATGGAGCAAACTAGAGAGCATGCACAAGAACCTGTCCATCCGCTTCAGTATGAGATCCCTGAGATTCCTCAAGGGATGTATTTTCCTCTCCAAAAATATTGGGATCAATGGAAAACTTCTCTTGGAGAATTGAGCACTAACATGGAGCAATTGAAGATGGAGCATCAAGGTCATGCCACTACCCTCAATGAAATTAGAGAAGATCAAAGAGCCATAAGGTAAGACCAAAGGACTATGAAGGAAGAGCAACAAAGGCAAAAGGATGACATAGAAGAGATCAAGCAGCACATTGGATCCTCAAGGAGGAGCACCAGACGCCACCCTTAAAGATGGACTCGTTCTCTTTTTATTCCTTTCCTGTTAATTTCTGTTTTCTATCTGTTTATTTATCTATTTTCTTGTCCTAGTTGCATGATCATTTGCATTTGATGTCTTTAATTTGTAAAATGTTTCATATATCTCTCACCTTACTTAAATAAAAAAGTTTTATTAAAAAGAATTGAGAGATTCATGAATTTCAAATTTAAAATAAGATTAGTTTAATTAGTTTGATGTGGTGTCATTTTCTTTTGTTTTCTGAATGTATGATTAAACAGTGCATATTTGAAGTTAAAATTTTAGAATGTTGGCTCTTGAAAGAATAAGGAAAAAGGAAAAATATTATTGATAATCTGAAAAATCTGAAAATTAAATCTTGAAGTAAGAAAAAGCAGTAAAAAGCAAAAGAAAAAGCATGTTGCAAAAGATATATATATATATGCATGCAAGAAAAAAATGGCAAAAAAAATAATAATAATAAAAAGCAGAAAAATCCATTACAGCAAAAAATGCAGAAAAAGGAGGGTGATAAACCCCAATTTTGTAGTTTATCTTGTGCTTAATTTGGGTGGTTTTATTAACTTTTCTAACATTTATTCAATGAAATAGCATGGTTTTGTAATTCTCCCTAAATTTGTGCTTAAGTGTGAAAACATGCTTTTTAGGCCTTAAAATAGCTAAATTTAATTTACTTTAATTCCATTCGATGCCTTGATATGTTTGTTGAGTGATTTCAGGTTCATAAGGCAAGTATTAGATGGAAGAAGTAAGGAGAAAAGCATGCAAAGTGGGAGAACTCATGAAGAAATGAAGGAACCGTAAAGCTGTCAAGCCCGACCTCTTCGCACTCAATCGACCATAACTTGAGCTACAGAGATCCAAATGAGGCGGTTCTAGTTGCATTGGAAAGCTAACATCTGGGGCTTCGAAATAATATAAAATTTGTCATATTTTGCTTCACGTATAGGGGCCCACACGCGCCATGTACGCGTGTGCACCGATGCTGCTCGTGGCCCACTAAAGTGAAATCGCCCCCAGCGATTTCTGAAGCACTTTGGGCCCAACCCAACTTATTTCTAATGCTATTTCATGCAGAATTCAAGCTTGGGCAAAGGGGGAGCAATTGTTTTGAAATTTTTGCATCATGTAGCTTAGTTTCTAGAGAGAGAAGCTCCCTCTTCTCTCTAGAATTAGGGTTCCTAGGATTAATTGCATCATAGATCCATGTTTAATTCCTTGCTTTCATCTTGTTTCTTCTATATTTTCATGCTCTAGTGATGTAATCTTCTTGTTCCCTCTTGTTAATTTTCCTTTTCATGCCTCTTTGTTTAGGATTGATGAACACTTGTTGGATTTGGATTTTCTATTAATGTAATTGATGTTTGATGTCTTTTATTGTGAATTTGAGTTGTTGATCTTGTCTCCTTATAATTTGTAGTTGATAGATTTTACTATTTCTTGTCATTTATTATGATTTCTTTTTATGCCTTCCAAGTGTTTGACAAAATGCTTGGTTGGATGTTAGAGTAGATTTTTAGCATTCTTGGCTTGGAAAGGGTAATTAGGTGATCTTGAGTCATGAAAACCCAACCTATGTTGGTGACTTAGAGTTGTTGGCTAATATTGTTTCCATTGACGCTAATCTTTTGCTAATTTAATTAGTAAGTTGATTAGGACTTTTGGATTGAGATTAGCTAGTCTTGTTAGACTTTCTCTCATGGAAGATAACCTATATCTTCTTCCAATGTTGGAGATGACGTAATAAGATAAATTCTTATTTATATTTGTGACATGATTAATTAGTCTTGTTTGACATTCTCCCTATGCGAAGATGACATGATACCTTCTTCCGTTTGTTGGAGTTGACTAAATAAGATGAATTAATCAATGTATGACTAGGATAGAAAGCCTATGATCTCAATTCTTGCCATGAATGTCTCTCTCTTTATTACTTGCTTTCTCTTATTTACTTGCTTGATTTACTCTTCTTGTCATTTTAATTTTTGTCCATTTACTTCCTTGCCCCTTTACCAATCAAAACCCCCTATACATCCTTCATAGCCAATGAGCATATACTTCATTGTAATTCCTCGTGAGACGATCCGGAGTCCAAATACTCCGGTTAATTTTCATTTGGGGTTTGTACATATGACAACCTAAATTTTTGTATGTGAAGACTCTTTGTTGGTCTAGAACTATACTCGCAACGAGAATTCAATTGAGAAATTCTATATCAACAAAAGTTCACACATCAAAATGGCGCCGTTGCTGGGGAGTTGCAATGGTGTTATATTATTGGCTATTGTATATATTGTGAATAGCTTGATTTTTGGTTTGGTTGTTGGTTTTTGCTAGTTGTAGGACTTAGTTTTCTTTATTTCTTGTTAGCTTTTGTTTTTATTTTCTCTTATCACCATGAATTCTCATCACTTTGGCTATGAGTGTGGTTCAAACTATGTTGTAGGAAATGAAAGCTTTAATGAGGATGTGGATCAAGAATTTGGAAATCAAAGATAGGAGGAGCCTCAAGCCTATGGACAACCTTCTTGGCAACAACCTCCTCCGGTTTCTTATGGGTGCAATTCAAATCTTGATGCATACCAATCTAATGTATGTGATGACCCTTATTGTGATTGTCAACTACAACCACCACATACATATGACCCTTTCCCTCAATATAGCCCTCAACAACCATACTCACAAGCCTCATACCACCATTCACCTCCACATGATCCTAAACCATACCCACCATAGCAACCACCCTATGAATCATACCTAGAGCCACCACCATTCCAACACCAATACTCCCAAGAACCACAAAGTCCACACACACCACCTCAAGAATTTCACCAATATGAACTACCTTCCGACTATAATACCTTTCCCTCAAACAATGAACCCTCTCTTCCACCACAACCCTTCGATGAAGCCTTTATGCTAGAATTAAGGGATCTTGAATCTCATATCTTAAGGCAACACGAGGAGGATGAAAAGAAATTTGAGGAGTTAAGAGCAAAAATGGCTATAATGGTAGAAGTCATTGGCAACATAGTCTCATCCCGCCTAAGCCTATGCGATCAAGGCACACCCATTGTTGAATGTGGAGAAGCAACCAAAGAGCTTAGTGAGGGAGTGAACTTGAAGCCCCATGGTGAGGAAGAGGAGTTCAAGAAAGAAATGCAACAAGAGGAAGATGTAAAGATTATTGAACAAGAGGAAGTAGTAGTTGGAGCCTTAGGATATGTTGAGTACATAGAAGAATCACAAATTGAAGAGCCCTCTTCCATGGAATTTGAAGTTGATGTTGAGGAGGAGAGTCCACAACCTCCAAGACACAATGTGATTGAAGAAGTGAAAGAAGTGTTCCAATCAATAGGCCCTCCTATTTATGATGATTCCGCATCAACATATGATCCTTTTGAGCTTAAAGAATCTTTTCCCAATATGCTCGGAATTGATGATGAGGTAGATTTTACTCAACCTCCTATTTATGATTTAAGTGATGGGGAAGAGCTAGAGGACATTGGTGAAGAAGAACTTGAACTTGAGAAATCTTGGCAAGAGGTAAAGCTTGAAGAACCTTGCCAATTGGTGGAAGCCTTTCAAAAAGGATGGACGGGAGTGGAGCGTATTTTGTCAAGACCGTTGGGAACTCCTCCACCTAGGTTGTCATCTAATCCTTCATTCGAGTGGGTAAAACTTCTAACTCTTAGCTTTATTATCCCACTTGAATATGGTTTGCTTGAGACGGATGGCAAACTTAGGGCGCTTTATGGAATTAAGCATAAGAGGAGGATGTTTAGTGGTTGGCGTTGTAAGCCTAGGCTCATTATGGTTGAAGCTTCAAGGTGCAAAGGTTGGAATAGTGCTCAATTGGATGGGTCTAGGAGGATGGTTTGGTGCTTCCATGAGAATTCATCTCTCTTGCCACCCGGAGGAAATCACCATGATCAACTCAAGGACGGGTGTAAAAACAAAGTGTGGGATCCCGGATCGCACAAGGAAGATCAACTTTGGGAGCCTATGGTTTGTGAAGAACTCCATCAAAGCTTGGAGTTATTAACTTTGAATGATGAAGCACAATGGAAGTCCAAGCATTGGTGGATGTTCAAGGATGGATTCAAGCACAAGCCACCTTGATGAAGAGCTCCCCATAAGTCCAACTTAAGGACAATAAACAAAAGTGCTAGGTGGGAGACAACCCACCATGGTAAACTCTTTCCTTTTTCTCTTTTATATATATTGGTAGAAATATTTTAATTTCATGTTTTGAATTGCTTAGTTGAGTTTATTCGGGAGTCTAGTAGGTTAAATAAGGTTTTATGATGTTTTGGTAGTTGTTTGGAGGTTTGAAATGCTTGGTTTGGTGCAAAAACATAGAAAAATTTTGAAAAAAATAGAGCACCATCCATACGCACGCGCACTCTACGCGTACACGTGCCCAAGTATTTTCGGCCATCCACGCGCACGCGTCATGTACGCGTACGCGTGGATTGAGTTTTTCCACCCCCTCCATACATTCACCTGAGAGTTGTGCCTGAAGTGTGCTAACTTTGTGCCCCAGGGCACGCGAACGCGTACCTTGCGCGTCCAGGTCGACTCTCTGCCTTGCCATGCACGCGTACGCGCACTGCATGCGTACGCGTCGCTTCCATTTTCATCAATCCACGCTTACGCGCACATGACGCACACGTGTGGATTGCCCTGTTTCACTCACCTTCTTTTCTTCTCTTCTTTCCATTTCTTTCCTTCTTCTCTTTTCTCTTCTTTTCTTTCCACCCTTCAAACATCATCCGACACTACCAAACACCATGTAATACCATTTCTTTTAGTTAGTTAGTTAGTTTAATTTTTATTTTCCATTATAAGTGTTGGATTACTAATCTTGTTTACCATTTACTGCTGCTTATTACTAATGGGATGTTAGTTTAACATCATTGTTGTTATTGTCATTGTTGGATTTCTTTGTTGAGGTTGCAATTTATTACTTGGTCTTGAATTTTCATGTTGAACATTTGTGGATACCAAGTACATGTTACGTTGCCTCCATGTATCTTAACTCTTTGAATTGCATGTTTTGGCCACCATGCATTCATCACCCACTGCTAGGCAATTGTATATTATCATTGCATTTTTTTAGGTGATGCTTGTTTATGTTTTACCCTTATTCACATCACTTATTTCATGCATTGAGATTGTAGAATTGTGAAATTAGATCGAAAGCTTACCTAATGACATATTTTTGAGCTTTGTAAAGCTTTGTGGGCCATGCTTGCTATGTGATTGATTTCCACTTCTATCTTCTTTTTTCTAAATTCCATAGCATCCATGTGTTTCACCTCTATGTCACTTAGGTGTTGCAACAACTTCAATATGTGTCATTGATTGTTGTGTGAGTTGTATATACCATTTTGTTCACTAAGTCTACCTACACATCAATCAATGTCCATGCATTATTCAATTTTACAATTGCTTGATTTTTGCTTGAATGCTTTTATGCTTCCTTACTACTTGTTGAGTTGTTTTAGCATATGAGTCTTTTAAAAGTATCTCAAGCACACTAGAATGAGTGAAGTGCATGAAATTGTGACATGATTTTTAAATACTAGGGTGTGAGTTCTAAACCGCATGCAAGTTAGGACCCACACACTTATTTTTCATTAATGTCACACTAATTCACTCACTCAATTCTAGTGATTTACCTCATTCCAACAATCCATGCTTCCTTGCTTGTGCATTTACTTGTCTTATTATCTCCTATTTTCTATGTTCAGGATGAGTCATCATAAGCAAAAATGGAAGCGGGAGAAGAACACGCAGCATCGGTTGACCTACCAACTGAAGGTAGCAACTAGGAAAGTCGTCGTACCCCCTTTGCTCATCTTTGGATGCACCGAGGACGGTGCAAAACTTTTAAGTGTGGGGAGGTCGTCCGACCGCTCGGCATTTTTGGGTGACAAGTTTCTAATTCCAACACTTTTGCATTTCATTTTAGGATTTTTAGTTGCATTTTCTTATTTTGCATATGTATATATTAAGCTTAGTCAAAATCATGATATTTTCCAAGGATTTTATCTATAGGGCACCCCAATTGATTGAAAAAAAAAATTTTAGAACTTGCTTGAATTATATATTTTGTGGAACATGATTTTTGAGCTAAGAACACAAGCATGTGAGATTTGAGCCTAATTATGTGGTTACATCATACATAACCACTTATTTTCATTCTTGTGTGCATTATTCTCTTCCTATGATTGTAATCTTTGATTTGTTTAATTCTATATATCCATTATTTTGTGTATACATGCATTTATATGATTGAGGCCATTGTTCAAATAGCTCACTTACCCAAATAAGCCTACCTTTTATCTCCCATTGATAACCAATTTGAGACTATGCTTAACCCATTTGTTCTTAATTGTAGCACATTACAAGCCTAAGTGAAAAACAATAAATATCCCTTAATTTGGATCTTTGATTAGCTTAGACTAGTGAGAGTGTTTATCATTTGATTTTGGGAGAGTTGGAAATATTGGGTAGAGATAAAAGTATGGTTTTGTATTTGTGTTGAGAATCTTGGGAATTGGGTACATACTCATGTATTAATCATGTGTAAACCATATGCATTGATGTTCTTGTATATATATATTTTAGTTTGAAAAGAAAAAAAAATTAATGAAAATAAAATAAAATAATAATAATAAAAAAATGAAAATAAATAATAGAAATAGAAAAAAAAAAGACAAAGAATTGCAATAAAAAGGGGACAAAATGCCCCAAAGCAAAGTTCAATAAAAGTCAATGCATATGGGTGGTGATCAAAAAGAGAATGCATGAGTGTGTGAAAAAGTGAAGAATGGGTAGTTAGGTTTGTTTAGAATTGTATAGGTTGTCATAGGTTAGGTGGGAAGTTTAAGTTAATCAAAGATTCGAATTTCAAGCTCACTTGACCATATGCATCCTACCTTGACCCTAACCCATTACAACCTAGGGGAAGCCCTCATGATATTTGTATGCATGCATGAATTAATTGTTGATTGTTAGATGAAAAACAAATCTTGGAAAGCATGATTAGGGGAGAATTGAGTAAATCAACCCCATACACTTGAGTGCCTAGAGCGGATACACATCTGGTGAGGGTTCGACTGCTCAATTACATATTTCCACCCATGATCATCTCTTTTCTTGCAAGTTTGTAAAATCTTTTTAATAATTCAATTCAATTGTGGGTTTGATTTGACTGCTATGGCTTTAGCCCTTGTACTTAAATATGTTTTCTTGGAAGTTGACTTGTTTTGACCAAGTGGATGCATTCATATAGATAGATTGCATATAGATAGATTGCATTTAGTTAGTTTGCATTGAATAAATGTTGATACCCCTTTGCTTATTTCTTGATTTTAGCATGAGGACATGCTTAGTTTAAGTGTGGAGAGATTTGATAAACCCCAATTTTGTGGTTTATCTTGTGCTTAATTTGGGTGGTTTTTTATCAACTTTTCTCATATTTATTCAATGAAATAGCATGGTTTTGTAATTCTCCCTAAATTTGTGCTTAAGTGTGAAAACATGCTTTTTAGGCCTTAAAATAGCTAAATTTAATTCACTTTAATTCCATTCGATGCCTTGATATGTTTGTTGAGTGATTTCAGGTTCATAAGGCAAGTATTGGATGGAAGAAGTGAGGAGAAAAGCATGCAAAGTGGGAGAACTCATGAAGAAATGAAGGAACCGTAAAGGTGTCAAGCCCGGCCTCTTCGCACTCAATTGACCATAACTTGAGTTACAGAGGTCCAAATGAGGCGGTTCTAGTTGCGTTGGAAAGATAACATCCGAGGCTTCGAAATGATATAAAATTTGTCATATGTTGCTTTGTGTATAGGGGCACGCACGCGCCATTTATGCGTGCGCGCCGATGCTGCTCGTGGCCCACTAAAGTGAAATCGCCCTCAGCGACTTCTGAAGCACTTTGGGCCCAACCCAACTCATTTCTAATGCTATTTCATGCAGAATTCAAGCTTGGGAAAATGGGGAGCAATTGTTTTGAATTTTTTGCATCATGTAGCTTAGTTTCTAGAGAGAGAAGTTCCCTCTTCTCTCTAGAATTAGGGTTCCTAGGATTAATTGCATCATAGATCCATGTTTAATTCCTTTCTTTCATCTTGTTTCTTCTATATTTTCATGCTCTAGTGATGTAATCTTCTTGTTCCCTAGACTTTCTCTCATGGAAGATAACCTATATCTTCTTCCAATGTTGGAGATGACGTAATAAGATAAATTCTTGTTTATATTTGTGACTTGATTAATTAGTCTTGTTTGACATCTTCCTATGCGAAGATGACATGATACCTTCTTCCGTTTGTTGGAGTTGACTAAATAAGATGAATTAATCAATGTATGACTAGGATAGAAAGCCTATGATCTCAATTCTTGCCATGAATGTCTCTCTCTCTTTATTACTTGATTTCTCTTATTTACTTGCTTGATTTACTCTTCTTGTCATTTAAATTCTTGTCCATTTACTTCCTTGCCACTTTACCAATCAAACCCCCATATACATCCTTTATAGCTAATGAGCATACACTTCATTGTAATTCCTCGTGATACGATCCGGAGTCCAAATACTCCGGTTAATTTTTATTTGGGATTTGTACATGTGACAACCTAAATTTTTGTATATGAGGACTCTTTGTTGGTCTAGAACTATACTCGCAACGAGAATTCAATTGAAAAATTCTATATCAACAAAAGTTCACACAACAGAAGGCAGATTGAAAAAGTCAGTAACCCTTTAAACCAAAAGGCAAGGGTGAAAGGACCCAAGGCTTTGAGCATTAATGGATAGGAGGGCCCAAAGGATTAAAATCCTTACCTAAGCGGCAAAACCAAGCTATCCCTAACCATGTGCTTGTGGCGTGAAGGTGTCATGTGAAAAGCCTGAGACTGAGCGGTTAAAGTCATGGTCCAAAGCAAAAAGAGTGTGCTTAAGAACTCTGGACACCTCTATCTGGGGACTCTAGCAAAGTTGAGTCACAATCTGAAAAGGTTTACCCAGGTAAAGTGTCTGTGGCATGAATGTATTCGGTGGTAATACTGGAAAACAGAGTGCTTAGGGTCACGGCCAAGACTCAGAAAGCTGTGTTCAAGAATCAAATTAAACTTAACTAGGAGATTCAATAATATCATCTGGATTCTAAGTTCTTAAAGATGCCAACATCTCTGAGTTTCAATGGATAGTGAGATGCCAAAACTATTCAGAAACAAAAAGTTATTAAGTCCCGCTCATCTGATTTTAACTAAGCTTCATTTGAAACTTAGAAATTTATTGTATCTTAATTTTCTTTTCTATCCTATTGTGTTTTTAGTTTCTTGGGGACAAGCAATGGTTTAAGTTTGGTGTTGTGATGAGCGGATATTTTATACGCTTTTTGACATCATTTTCATATAGTTTTTAGTAGTTTTTGTTTAGTTTTTATTGAGTTTTTATAGGTTTTAGTGTTAAAATCACATTTTGAATTCTACTATGAGTTTTTGTATTTTTGGACAATTTCAGGTATTTTCTGGCTGAAATTAAGGAGCTGGAGCAGAAGTCTGATTCAGAGACAGAGAAATCACTGCAGATGCTATCCAGATCTGACCTGCCTGCATTTGGAAAAGCTTTTCTAGAGTTACAGAAATCCAAATGAAGCAATCTCAACGGCTATGGAAATTTGACTTCCAGATCTTTCCAGAAATATATAATAGTCTACATTTTATTACGGATTAGAAGGCTCAAAACTGGTGTTTAACGCTAGCCATCTGACCAGTTCTGGCGTCCAACGCCAGAAAGGGATTCCAAGGTAGAGGCCAACACCCAAAAAGCTACCAGGACTGGAGTTCAACGCCCAAGGAAGCCTAAGCACATGGATTTCATTAAAGCTCGGCCCAAACACTCACCAAGTGGGCCCAGAAGTAGATTTTAGCACTTAATAGACTGTTCTATCCTTACTAGTCATCTTTTTAGTATTTAAGGGATTATGTTCATGTAATTCGCACCTTTTATCAGCTTTTTAGATACCTTTTACCATCATACACCATATATGTTTTTACCATTATTTTCACATCAGTATGAGTTTCTAAACCTCCTAGGTTGAGGGGATGAGCCCTACTGAGTCCTATGAATTAATAAAAGTATTACTGTTTCTCTTCGATCTGTGCTTAGTTAATTCTAAGATGTATATTCGTTCTTCATCAATATGAATACGTTGAACCGGCATAAGGTTATCATATTCTACATGGGTTCAGAGTGCGTCTTTCATCAGATAATGATGAACCACCGGCTTGAATACACGTCCTCAGACGGCTAATCCACGACTTCGTTGGGGACTTCTCAAGACATCAGTTCAGCTGGTTTCTGGGGAGATTAGGGTCTTTATGGTAGAGGCTAGAACCCAAAGATGCAGCATTCTCTGATACGGAAGATCCGACCTTGTCTATGGCATTTTGAGTAGGATCATAAAGGAGAATGGACTGTACGCGCTTCACCCTCAAGTAGAGATGGATCCATACTAAACCTGGAGTTCAGATCCGGAGGAGTATTGGCAGCTGCTCAAACCAGTGTCAATCACACACAGCCTGTCATTGAAGAAATCACTCACAAGCAAAGAGAGCAGTAGTACCAGAGTTAATTCAGAAAGACAAAGCAACTCCAATCATTTATTACAATTAGAATAACATGTACTTATACAAATTTCCAAACATAAACCTTCTGATTCCTCCTGACTAAGACGTGTAAGATAACCATAGCTTGCTTCAAGCCACAATACTCGTGGGATCGACCCTAACTCGCTCAGGTATTAATTGGACGATCCAGTGCACTTGCTGGTACTGCTGTATAGAAGTGTGGGTTTGTGTACACGCACCAATAGTCATGTGATTTACAAAATCAAATATCCACAAGCCTTGTTGATTTGTTGCAATGTGTGGTCCCCATTCTCTAACACGCGTTCGACACTAAATGCTAGGTTCTGGGCGTTTAGCGCCACCTAGGTAGCAAGGAATGTATGCAATATATGGGCTTGGATGCTAAACGCTGGTGGTTGGGCGTTTAGCGCTAGGTCTCCTGAGTTGAATGGTGAGTTACGAAACTTTTGGCGTGACGGAGGAAAAATGTCGTTAAAGATTTTCATAAAAAATATCGCATTGCAAGTATAGTTCTAAACCAACAAATTATCCTCGGTCAACGTTTAATTTGTTTGTCACTTAAGCAAACCCAATAAAATTAACCGAAGTATTTAAACCTCGGGTCGTCTCTCAAGGAATTGCAGGGAAGTGTGTTTGTTATTGGTTATGATGTACTTCTTTTTGGGGTTTTGAAATAAGAAACAAAAAAGTAAAATGACAAGAAAATAAACTAATAACTAAGAAAGCTCTTAGCAAGGAAAGAGAATTAGAAGTCCTATCCTCATTATTGTCGTCAATTGTGATGGTAAATGTATATTGCCTTCACTTAGTTAACCTCTAACCAATGAAGGAAAGTCAAGTGCATACAATCAACTTGAGTTCACAAGTCCTAGTCAACTCATAGTGAGAGACTAGATTTAGTGAAGTTCAAGCTAACCGGCAATTTTTAATTACCAATCAATAAGAGACTTTGATAATTTAAGAGTCTCCAAATCATCAACCCAAGCCAAAAACACAAAAATCTATTTTAAAATCCAACCAAGCATTTTATCAAACACTTAGAAGGCCTAAATAAAAGAATAGATAAGTAACAAGAAATAGTAAAATCTAAGATTAACAAATGCAAGGAATCAATAACCAACAATTAAAGAAAGAAGCAGTAAACATGAAATACCTCAAATTTGCATTAAAAGGAAATTGAATCTAACTAGAAGAGTTCATAAACTAAATTGGAAAAATAAAAAAATCAACAAGAGAAGATAAACTAAGATACTAGAACAATAAATTGTAGAAGAAAGCTAAATTAAAGCAAGATAAAATTCTGGAGCTAAGAAGAAATAAGACTAAAAACCCTAAAACCTAGAGAGAGGAGAGAGCCTCTCTCTAGAAACCTACATCTAAAACTTAAAATGTGAATGAATGAATGATGATTGATTGAATGATCCTTCCAACTCCACTCTGCAGCCTCTTGTCTTCATTTTTGGGCCTGAAACTAGGTCAAAAAGCAGCCTAAAAATCGCCCCAGCGAATTCACTTTACTGAGACACGTGACGCTCGTCACACGTACGTGTCGCTTGGACTCTGCACTAGCCATGCGTAGGTGTCAGCCACGCGTGCGCGTCATTGGACTATGGCTTGATCACGCGTACGCGTCATCCTTCCGTACGCGTCGACATCAGCTTCTAAAATTTTCAATTCTTTGTGTTCCTTCCAATTTTGCATGCTTCCTTTCCATCCTTTATGCCATTCCTGCCCTATAAAACCTGAAATCACTTAACGCACATATCACGGCATCGAATGGTAATAAAAGAGGATTAAAAATTAGTAATTTAAAGGCCCAGAAATCATGTTTTCAATTATAGCACAAAATTAGGAAGGAAACTTAAAAACATGCAATTTACGCGAATAAGTGTGAGAATAATTGACAAAATTCACTCAATTCAATCCAAAATATACCATAAAATAGTGGTTTATCAGGGCGCTAAACGCCACAACCTGGCGTTTAGCGCCAGGCATCCAGAGGGGAATACGTCCAATTAAGCTCTTGAGGTCGTGTGTACGTGCAACACATGCGTATGCACAATCTCCCCTTTTTGCTTCAATGATGCATACGCATGGATGATGTGTACGCATGGTCCTCTTTTGCTTCTTAATGCCATTTTCACCAATTCTTCACCAGAATACTACTTGAAATCAATCGAAAGCCAGAAAACTCAAAGTAGTATCCAATGGAGGCTAATCCACTAAAATCCTTTAACAAATCAACAGAAAACGAATATAAATCACGTAGAAAAGATACAAATGATGCTCACGCATCACAATACCAAACTTAAAGCATTGCTTGTCCTTAAGCAACTTAAACAATGAAAACTAAGAATAGGTTTGGTAAAAAGTAAGAGTTCTATTGAAGCTCATGCTTATCCTAAGAGTGTTGTTTAACAATATCATAATCATGAGTGCATCCTTATTCTTCAGTGTTCCTTGAAGGTTTGGAATGTCAACACCTCAAAGGAACTAAAATCCAGATGATGTTATGAAACCTCACTCCCATTAAGTCCTGATTGATCCTTGAATTACTTTTCTTGAACTTAGAGAGAACTTGTTATGTTGACAACCCTAAATTTCCCGTCTCAAGGTAACTCTTGATAGTGAGCTTTCAATCGGTAATCCCAAACCAGTTGGCCCAAGTTACAGGGTGATAAAGTACCTGCGGATCTAGTGACTTAAGTCTCTCCTTGACACGGTCGCACCACAAGCATATAGCCAAGATTTTGAACCCAAACATCGATGCCCAAAGCCTCTTTGGACTACTAAATATTTTGCCTCAAGGTGGCTTGTGTAACGGGTTTTCAATCAGCAATCCCAGATCAGTTGGTCCAAGTTGTCGGGTGATAAGGCATCCCTCGAATCTAATCACCCAAGCCACCCTTGGGCAATAAACACCACAGGCACATATTTGGATCTCAACCATTAATGCTCAGAGCTTTGCAACTTAGTATTCTCTTTTTTATTTTTGATCTTTTTATCATAATTTTGTTTCTTTTTCTTGTTTTTCTTCTCAATTTGTCCAATGATCAACCTCTTTCTCACTTATAGAGGTTTTATAATAATTCTCTAAATTCTTGTTCCTCAAGAGTCAATATTCCTCTTGTTCAAGGAACTTTACACTTTATTCTCTTAGTGCACTCATAATCATAACATATATACCACCACAAACAATAGAACAAGACAATAATAAAATAAACTCAATTTTTAATTAAAAACACCAATTCTTTTTCTTTTTAATCACTACTTGAGGATAATATATAAGACACCATTTGAAATTAAAAATATAAACTAAAAACGAACTAAAAACTAAAGGAAATAGAAAATAAAAGCCATGCATTAACAATAAAACTAGAGAACAGGAAACAGGAGATAACATAACGAAACAGAAACAGAAATAGAATGAAAAAATTCAACCACCTCGATCATGTTGGTGGCCATTTTCCTCCTCTGGCTGCGCTCCATATGGTCTTCTCAGATGCCCTATGTCTTGCCTCACTTGGTGAAGCTCGTGGCGCTGACTCTCTTGCTCAGCCATAATCTGATGGAAGAGAACGCGGTGGCTATCCTGAGCGACCCTCATCTACTCGAGGGATGAAGGCAGCTACTACCAGTACTTCTGAGGTGGAAAGTAATACTCTTGAGGCACAAAAGGTGGTGGAGGCGCTTGTTGAGCCTCTTCCTCGGCTTGTCCTCTCGGAACCCTTGCATATTCTCGTGTATGCTCCATGGTCTTTTTTGAGATGGGCCGCTCAATAGGAATAGGAAGTCATTATCAACATGGACCCCAGCAGCATCACAAAACTGGTAAATGAGATGATGAAAGGCCAACTTAACATGTGTGTTGGCATTGGAGGCAATATGATAAATCTGTTGTGGAGTAAGTTCGATGCTTAAGTCAGTAAGAGTTTAAACAAATTTTGGTGAAAATTGGATAAATTATTTTACCTGACTGATCTACATATTTATTGAGTAAGTTCATGGGCTAAGTCATTAGCCATGTGATTTTTATCTACTCAGAGTGGAGAGTTATTTCTCATTGTGTAGGAAGTTGCTGCCGAGTAGGCAATTGTACCACTACAGTCCATGTAATTGAAGTATTGAAAGGAGAGTTTTACTTGCTCCCCGAGTCAGGTCGGACTCGGGTCTAGGGAGTCCAAATTTGATGTAGTTCAGGTAAATGACCCACCACGTAGATCTGACCTCGTTAATGGACCAGGTGGGACTCGCAGGTTTTACTCATGGGAGACTTTTCTTCTTTAGGTTTTGTAGAGATTTGACTCATTTTATGGGTCCAAATATGAACACCATATATTATATTTTAGAATAAACTACTTTTTTGACCCGCGAACATTTCAAAACGTTGTAAATCTACTCACGAAAAAATGAAACTAGCCTTATATCCACAAGATTCTATTGATAAAATTATCCAAATCCAAAAAAAAATTATTAAAATTTTCAAATTATCCTCTAGTAAAATCCAACTAACTCCAACTATAATACTACTCTATCCCCAATCACCAATCCTTCACCACCACCACCACCATAAATTGAGAGAACCTCAAAAATGTCATTAGCTACTGCCTTATAATAAACACTAGGCTTCTTTTTTTTGACATATAAAAAACCTATGATGTATGAACACTGACATGGATACGATATGACATGGGACACGCGGACATATGAATATAAATTTTTATAAGACATGGAGATACGGTATATATAAAATATAAATTATTTTTTAGATA
>NC_029787.2:89509475-89511078 GCF_000816755.2 Arachis ipaensis | reverse complement strand
ATATCTTTTTGTTTCAATAAATAATAATATATACTAGTTTTAATTTCATTTTAAAAATACATGTTAAGAATAAGGCAGGACACGCTGACATGTGACGGTTTTTAGGTGTGTCCAAGTATGTCCGGAGAAGAATCTTTTATTTTTTATTAAGACGCAGTGGACACAGGGGAGACACGCGTGTCGGATGATTGTTGATGATTGTCGTGTCCAAAATATATCTGACACACAAACACAACAACTTAGCAAAGACATGACAACTTAGCAAAGTGTCCGTGCTTTATAGTTAGAAACATTCCCCAAAGGTTTTGCATTCGAATATGTAGTTGTAGAGAAAATCTAGCTTAAATTCCTTTACTTGGATGTCAAACAGTCAAGTTTTTGATAAACAAATCCCAATGTAATAATCTTTTTGATAAATTGTTTCCACAAACACATTCAATCAATTTTAATCCCAAAGTACAGTATCAAAGCTCAACAAGTTTCAATTGTTAGAAAGAAAAAAAATGACACAAAGAACCGTTATATTTCATAGTCAAGATTTAATGGAATTTGGAAAGAACTTTGAGATAGAAAGTGAGAAGCAAAACCTGTTACTAGGATCGACAAAAAAGATATCAAGAGTGAAAGTGAAGGTGCATTCGTCGAAAATTTGAATTTGTTTAGGAAGGAGGTAGTTTTTTCTTACATTTGATGATCAAATCGTTGGTATAGCCCAGCAATGCCATCAAAAGCTCATGAAGCATTTTTTCTAAAAAAATAAGAAGTTTTAGCACACAATGTAATTATGAATTGTGATGACGATTCATGTGAATTTTGTTAGGGATTATAAATTATTAATGATGTTAGTGATTAACAATGTAAAAGGTAAGGTAGGACTACTATTGGTGGTGGCGGTATATAAGATTAGATTCACTTTTTTTCATAGGCAGATATATGTGTATATTCAATATTCGTTGGTAGAAATGGTAATATATACTATATTTTAGGATAATTTACTTAAAGAAAACAATTGAAATTTATATATATGCAAATATAATAATTCCTAACTGATTACATGTTTGTCTTGTTACAAATCTATATAAACCATAAACCCTTACTACTTTTTATCATTTACACATAAATTGTACAACCCTTACCACGATTTATGAAGAAGCACGTATATACAATAGTTCTACGGATTATGTGTATATGTGCTTTTTTATAAACTGTGGTAAGAATTCCACGATTTATGTATAAATGATAAAAAATGGTAGAGATTCCATGATTTATATAAACATGATTTATAGTTTCGTGAAATTTTCAATTAGGTCCCTATACTTTTTTTTTCTTTTTAATTGGGTCCCTGCACCACATTTTTTTTTCAATTAAGTCCCTCTTAATAGTAATTGGCTTAATTTTATAAGGGCCCAACTAAAAAAAAAAGAATTGGTACAGGGACCTAAATAAAAAAAAGTGTAGGGACCCAATAAAAAAAATTTTGGTGCAAGGACTCAATTAAAAGAAAAAAAAGTATAGGGACCTAATTGAAAATTTTGCAAAATTATATGGACTAACAGAGTAATTAAACCTAATTTGAAATTACTATATTTACGTAAATATAAAT
>NC_029787.2:89509020-89509370 GCF_000816755.2 Arachis ipaensis | reverse complement strand
ATTATTCTATATTTTATTATTTATTTGATTATAATTTAATTAAACTGAAATCCAACTTAGGAATGGCAAAAACTCCCTGACGGGATGGGTACCCACGAGGATTTACCCGCTAGAGGATGAATATGGGGAGAATTTTGTACCACAGGAACAGAAAACGGAGATCTGTTTATTATACGGAGCGGAGGTAGGGATAGAAGTCCAAGTTCCATGAGGACCAGTATAATCTCCGTATATATAAAAAGACAATAATACCCGTGTCATTAGGGGTGTGCAAAAAAATTGGTTTCACTGAACTGAATTGAAACTGAACTGAAACTGTTTTAAATAAACCAGTTTTTTTAAATAAAAAT
>NC_029787.2:89506879-89508245 GCF_000816755.2 Arachis ipaensis | reverse complement strand
GAGAGATAAAGAGGAAGAGGGATAGGGGAGAGAGAGAGAGAGGGAGAGAGAGAGAGAAGGGGAAGAGAAAAAGAGAGAGAGGGAGAGAGAGATAGAGAGAAAGAGGGATATGGGAGAGAGAATGAGAGAAAGGGATAGAGGGAGAAAAGAGAGAGAGAGAAAAAAGGGAAGGGGGAGAAAGAGGGGTAGGGGAGAGAGAGAGGAAGGGAAGAGATAGGAAGATAAGAAGAGAGAGGGGGAGAAAGAGAGAAAAGGAAAATGGGGAGAGAGAGAGAGAGGAAGACAAAGAGAGGGAAATGGGAGAAAGAGGGGGAGAGAGAGAGAAGATGAAGAGTGAGAGGGGAAGGAGAGAGAGAGAAAGGGAGAGAAGGGGAGAGAGAGAAAGGAGGGAGAGAAGAGGAGAAAGAGAGAAAGAGGGGAAGAAAAGGGAGAGAAGGAAGAGTGAGAGAGAGAGAGAGAGAGGAAGGAGAGAGAGGGAGGGAGAGAGAGGGAAAGAAAAAGAATGTAAAATCTAATTTTATATATGTTAAGAGAGAGGGAGAGAGAGAGGGAGAGAAAGAGATGGAGGAGGGGGAGAGGAAAGGAGAAGAGGGAGAGAGAGAGAGAGGAAAAGGGATAGGGGAGAGAGAGAATGAGAGAAAGGGATAGAGAGAGAGAAAGAGGGGAGTGGGAGAGAGAGAGAGAGAGACAAAGAGAGGGGAGGGGAGAAAGAGGGGAAGGGGAAGAGAGAGAGAAAAGGAAAAAAGAGAAAAGAGGGAGAGAAAGAGAAAGGAGGGGGAGAGAGGGAGAGAGAGAAGAAGAGAGAGAGAGAGAAGGAGAGGGGGAGAGAGAGAGAAAAGAAGAGAGAGAGGGGGAGAGAGAAAATGTAAAAATTAATTTTATATATGTTAAAAGTTAAAATTAGTTTTAGCCTATAAACCAATTTAAACTGGTGCACTGTATTGTAAACTAGTTTAAAACCAGTTTCTTATTTGACAAAGTAGTTTGGTTCAGTTTCTAAACCATTTAAAATGGTTTAGTGCAGTTTCAGTTCAGTTTATGAAAAAACTGAATCATGAACACCCCTACGTGTCATATATATATTATATCAAAGTGAGGAGTTGAAAAATTTCCATGATTTTAAAAATTGGATGGAATCGATCGATTCGACTGGTCTAACCGTAAATCGAAAGTAATTACAGTTTGGTTAACTTTCTAATACCACAATTTTAAAAATCGATAAAAAATCGTTGAATTGGCTGGTTGGACCGGATCAGAATCCAGCCTGTTTGAGAGAAACGTCGTCATTTTTTGTTCATTTGGCTTACTGAACCATGCCTGATGCCTTTCCTCTCACTCTCATTCCTCTCAGCCTGAAGCTGTCAAG
>NC_029787.2:89498866-89506851 GCF_000816755.2 Arachis ipaensis | reverse complement strand
CGCCCTCCGTCGAGCCACTGCCGCCCTCCGTCCTTGTAACCACTGCTCTCCTCTTCCGCGAGCTCGGTCCAACCCTCGTCTTCATATTCTCGGCGTCGTTGTCAACTCGTCATCTTCTCTCCATCGTCTGGTCGGCGTCTTCTGTTAATCAACGGTCGGTCGGCGTCGTCTTCGAAGGTCAGTGGCTCAATGCTCGCTTGTTCTCTTCACTTGTTCAGTTGTTGTTTTTTTCTATGCTCAGTTTCTGTGATTTCTGAATTGACTTCAGCGAATGCATGTCTCGCTTCCGTGAGCCCAAGGACTGCGAGCTCCTCCGCGAGGTCTTTCTTTCTTTCTTTCTTAGTATTATTGTTGTTGTTCTGTTTCGTTCTTCATTGCCTCCTTCCTTTCTCTTTCATTCTCCAAAACCCTAATTCCAAATTACTCTATTCAATTCCACTTTCATTCGAGCTGCGCTTTCCAGATCTTAAAGCTTTTACAGTATAGCGTTGTTATCTGTTATCTTCATGTTTTGGTCATTTTGTTAAGTAGCGATTTCATAAACCACCAAGGAAAGTATTGTGGGGCACAAAATTAGAGCATGCCCGATAAATTATGCCAATTATGCTCGAGCATTATTATTTTTTTGACCACTATATAATGTTAATTTTTTGCCACTGAATTTCGGTAGGTTTTCTTTCGGCAAATTCTTTTTGCTGTAAAGCATTTTTCTAAATTATCACCCAGTTTCAGTTAGTCATTGGATAAATTTAACTTGTGTTCAAAATACTTAGCTTGTGTTGAAAATACAATATTTTTATACAAAAACTAAATTATATACTTTATGTCTTATGCTATGATGAACTCCTCCTTCTTAATTTGTGTACTTGATTTATCACCTCTAACGGCTTCTCAACCTTGTCATTATTCAATGAAACCTCCCATATATGTTTAAAAGGTTTAAGGATGTGCATGGAAATTTCAATGAAAAACTTGCCACATATGTTGAGGGACTCTTAAGCTTATATGAAGCTTCACATCTTAGAATTCATGGAGAAGACATATTAGATGAAACTTTTCGATTCACCTTAAATCCATTACTCTTATGAACGTTATTTTGTTTTATTTTATTTTTCAATTTGATGATATCTTTGATCTTTGTTGCCTATGTTGGTGTTTGTTGATGGCCTAGAGTTTTGAGATGTTTGTTAGATGAGTTTAGATTGTGATAAGTTTTGATAATTGTTATGTTTTGAGAAGGTTTGGTTCAGTGATTAAGTTGAGCTTAATTGTAGAAGAGGTATTGTTACTCAGTTGTAAGAATTGTGCAGTATTAATTTATTAAATAATTAGAATTGCATTTTGTTTGAACAGTGTTGACCTATTGAATAGTATTCAGTGATTGGAATTGCATTTTGCTATAGATGGTGATGATTTTCTTATGAAATGACTAAATTTGTATTAGACTACAAATGTGTTAGGGTATTATTTATAATTGCCGCCAACACGAAGCTCCTACCCTCTTCTTGCACGTCTGAGTCTCATCAGTCATCCCGTTCGCAATCGCAACATTGTCATCGCCGCTGACCCAGCCAAGGAGAACATCTTCGTCGCCGCCTGACCCAGCCGAGGCAGCAGCGTCGCTTCAGAAACTCTTCGCATCTTCGCCTCTCCGCGTCTTCTCGTCTTCACGTTTTCGCCTCTTCGCCTTGTCGCCGATCTTCACCGTCAGCTCAGGTACTCTTCCTCCCGGCAAGTTCTGTGAACTACCATTTAAATCCATTCAGTTATGGTTTTAGGGTTCATCTTTCATATTATCTCTGTAATTTTAATTTGCTTTGCAGAACTTGTACTGATTTATTTTAATTTACTTTGAAGAATTCGTTAATTTTATTTTGCTTTGAAGAACTTGTTAATTTGCTTTGAAGAACTTGTTCTGATTAATCTTAATTTGATTTGAAAAACTTGTTAATTTTAATTTGTTTTGAAGAACTTGTTAATTCGCTTTGAAGAACATGTTCTGATTTATTTTAATATGCTTTGAAGAACTTGTTAATTTTAATTTACTTTGGAGAACTTGTTAATTATTATATTATTTCTGATTTTGATTATTCTTGATTTTGATTCTTTTCATTACAATTTATATTTCTGTGATTTTTGTGATTTCTTTGAAATTTTATGATTCCTGTGATTTGTGATTTTTTGTTCGAGTTAGGATTCAAATAAATCGGAATTTACCATCACTACTATCACAGGATGAAAGAAGGCTTGAGAATTATTTTTTTAGTTTTTGAATATGTTTAGTTGTTTTAATGTTGAGATAAATACCAAATCGGTACCCGAAAGATTCTGGCGCTGACAAAATAGTACATGACTTTTGTTATTGACAAAATAGTTCTCGGAAAATTTTAAAATTTGACAAAATTACCCCTAACATAAAAAGATGATGTCACATTGAACGGAAAATGCTAATGTGACCATCGAAAGAGAGCTCCGGCGACGTTAAAACCATGGTTCTTAAAACCGGACCGAACCGGCCGATCGAACCGGTTCAGCCGGGAACTGGCAACAAAAAGGGTCCGGTCTGGTGTCTAAAACCGCAAATCTGAAAACCGTTTGAAAATTGCTGGACCGGCCAGGAACCAGTCGGTTGGACCAGACCGAAAATCGGCCGGTTCTTTAATTTTATATAAAAAAAAGGAACGCTCCCCACCCCACCCACAACGCGTGACACTCTCCCTCTTTCCCCAAACCCACCCCCTCCTTCAAACTTTCTCTAACTTCTTCTGCCCGGTTCTGCCGCCGCCGTCGTGGTTGTCGGCGCCTTCGCGACTTCCTCCTTCCCCCTGTCCCAAACCCACAACTTGTGCTCCCTCTCTCTTTCGTTCCTAACCATGGTTCTTCTCAACCCCCTGTTCGCACTTCGCTCTCTTCTTCCTCGCTCGGCGTCCATCCTCCATCGTCTTCGTCCTGCGCGCTGTTGTCTTGTCGCCCCTATTCCCGATTCTAGGGTTTCCCCCGTTTTTGATTCGATTTGGGAACCCGAGGCGCTAGGGTTTCTACGCCCTGCCTGATCCGATTCTTTCTTCCTCCTCCTCTGAGAATTCAAGATGTTTTGGCACTTGGCTGGCTTGTCTACTGCGTCTCCTGTGAGTTCTGTACTCTCTCGTTTCATATACTACGATTTTTGTGCATTGTTCTGCAAGCTGCTTGGGTGCACTGATTTGTTGGTTGTTTTAATTTGTGTGGTTTTTGCTCAAATTTGATTTTCCATACGGAGGGTTCTTGCAATTAATTTACTATGCGATTGATTTGATTTAGTTTTTGGATGATTGATTACGGAATCTGATGCCATTGCTTGTTGCTATTGCTATTGCTGTTGCTATTGTGAGAATCAGAGTGATTGGAGTTTTGCCATGGTGGAAGCTCTTTGTAATTTCAGTTATGTTTTTAACTTCGTAATTGCTGTTTTATAATTTCTGGTTGTTGGTTGCTGGTTGCTGTTTTATAATTTTTGTAATGCTGCTGATTTGAGTTTGGAATTTGTGATTACTAATTTACTGATTTGAGGTTAGTGGAAAGTTGAGTCTGTGTTACTCTGTTTCAGGGATTTGAAGTTGAATTTGTGATTTGTGATTTCTTGGGTCTTTTGTAATGATGTTGATTTGAATTTGGAATTTGTGATTACTGATTTACTGATTTGAGGTTAGTGAAAAGTTGAGTCTGTGTTACTCTGTTTTCAGGGATTTGAGGTTGAATTTTTGAGGTTAGTGGAAATGGAAGCTCTGACATTTTTGTCAAGCTGAATATGAAACCCTCTGCCTCTAGTTTAACAATGTATGGTTTAGCATAATAATATATATATATATATGGAAGTGGGAGACATTAATGGGCAAGTGGGGCTGCACCAAATTGCGGCTTTCAGTTAAGGGGGCTATGCCATTGGATGAAGGGTTGGCAATTGGATTCAATACATCTAATTTGATCAAGTGTAAGGAAGCAAAACTGCAAAACAGAACAAGGGGTTGCAAAATACAAAAATAAATTGACGGTAGCTGGTATAAATTTAGTTTGATCAATGCTGCTGATTTGTGTTTGGAATTTGTGATTACTGATTAGTGACTTGTTAAGCTGCTGTTGTTAACTTGTTATGCACTTATGCTGCTGTTTTGTTATGGATTTATGGCATTGAGTGTTTTGAATTTTGAATTTGTGATAAGTGATTTGTGATTTGTGATTAGTGATTTTGTTATGCTGCTGTTTTAAATTTAGGGGTGATTATTTGTTATGCTACTGTTTTGAATTAATTTAGGAGCGATTAATGATTATTTCTAGTTGTGCTGTTGCTGTTTGCACCATTGCTCTTTTCACTATTTTACTTTGTATTTTGATAAAATTATATGGATTTGGTTGACATTTCATATAGTGTTTTAAATTTGGAAGATATTTAAGATTTATACTATAATTATATTTTATGATGTTTATTTATAATTTATTTATTATTTTATTTTGAAACGGTTCTTCCGGTTGAACCACCGGTTGAACCGGTTGGACTAGTAAACCAGTGAACCAGTAGCTAGAACGGTTTGATGACCGGTCCGATTTTCTGAACCTTGGTTAAAACCACCACCAATCCCTTCTTCTCCTCCTCCTCCTCCTCCTCCTCCTTCCCACCACCAACCCATTCTTCTTCTTCTTCTCCAGCGCCGACGAGGGAGGCAGGACGCATGCGACGGTGACGCAAGAGAGTACGACCCACTGTGGCGTAATGGAGGAGGGCGACATGTTTTCTCATGGCTGCTGCTTCACTTTCAAATATCTGTTCTCCTCTCACATCAACTGCCGCCACCACCACCAACCATATCTCCAAATCCTCTTCTTTCCCTCTCTTCCACAACAAAACCCTCCCTAAACCCACCGCCACCACCACAACACGTGCCGCTAGCTCCCACAACGACAACTCTCCAATCCCCAAGCCACAACAGCACCAACACTTGTCTCTCTTCTCCTTTACAAATGACGACGAAAAACCACGTGAAGAGTGTGGCGTTGCTGGAATCTACGATGAACCCGAAGCCTCCCGCCTCTGCTACCTCGCACCCCATACTATCCAGCATCGCGGTTAAGAAGGTGCCGGCTCGACCAGCTCTTCGGCCCTTTCTTCGCGTGCGTCCTCCCTCGCCGGCACCGAAGAAGAAGAAGAATGAGTTGGTGGTGGGAAGGAGGAGGAGGAGGAGGAGGAGTTGGTGGTGCTTTTTAACGTCGTTGGAGCTCTCTTTCCACGGCCATATTAATATTTTCCGTTCACTGTGACGTCATCTTTTCATGTTAGGGGTGATTTTGTCAAATTTTAAAATTTTTCAAGGACTATTTTGTTAATAACAAAAATCAGGTACCATTTTATCAGCGCCAGAATCTTTCGAGTACCGATTTGGTATTTACCTCTTTAATGTTTTATAAATATATTTAGTACAGATGTTTGTTGTTTATTGCTATTTAAGTATTTGAAAACAATAAAAAATATGTTTATAATAACAATTAGAAATAATCTTCATTTTTTTTCTAATTTTTCTGTTTTTTTTTTCATTTTTTTTATTTTTATTATTTTTTATAAAAATCCGCATAGACTCTGATTCCAGCGAATACGGGTCCCTGTTACTCGTCGCGGGGACGGGGCAGGTTTTGGAGACAAGGGCGGGGCCATGTTCCCGTCCTCATGGGATCTATTGCCATTGAGCCTGAATCTTTAGATTGACCGGTTTCTTACTAAATGTATCTCTTTGCCCTCTTTTATAGGGTGTTGCTGCCTTGCTGGCTGCACCGAAACCTGAAACCTGAAACTTAAAATTTTCTTGTCTCTCGATCACTCAGAAACCCTCATCATCAATGGATCCTCAAGCTGAGCCAGTTAGCTACATCTGCAGAGGTTTCTATTTCTCCTCTCCTCTCATCTCTCATATTTGTTTCTTCGATAATTCTTCTGCCTATGAGTGATTTTGGATTCTAGGGTTCTGAAAGACAATTTGTTCTTTTGAAGTTCTCTTTTTTCATTTGTTTCTTCATTGTGCAGATTGTGGTATGGAGAATACGCTGAAACCAGGTGATGTTATACAGTGCAGAGAGTGTGGTTACCGTATCCTTTACAAGAAGCGCACTCGTCGCAGTAAGCCCTCTCTTTTATAATTTGAATTTCATAATCCCTAATTTTCAATTTTCCTTTATTGTTTTCTCATAATTTTAGTTTATGTGATGTGTTGTTCATGGACGCCTAATTTTTCAATGCGTGAAAAGGTGCACTTTGTTTGGATGGTTTATTTTGAATAATGGAGGTTATCGAAACCCTAATTTTGGTTGCGGGTAAAATTGGAAACACCTTACCCGAATGAGTTTCATTCAGAAATATATCCTTACAGTTAAAACCTCTTGGGTTTTAAAATGTAGTTGCATGTTTAGGCTCCAAACTAGTCAACAAAATTGACCTTTGATTTTTGAATAGGGTTTGAGTCTCGGCCTCCTTAGAAGTTAGTACAATGACAAAAACTCGTATTTAAAAGTAGTAACATGGCTTATTTTTGTGTTTATTTCGAGATTCAAGTTTTCATCCGAGCATTTGGTAATCTTGCTTGATTCCTAACAATTATAGACTGTTCGAATTTGATGCTTTTTTTAAAGAAAATTATGAAGGAGGGTCTAGGAGTTTAATTAACCAATCATGTCAACAATAATCATGTCAACAATTATTTGTCCTCTTCATCATTTTGGGTAGTTGCTCATCTGATAAGTTATATCTAGGAGAGTTTGGTGGAAGCACTGAACCCTAAACAACTTAACCGTTGCTCCAAGGCTCCTTTTTCAAATATAACCCAATAAGAACAACAAAACCCAATGTGAAATGAAATAGATCAATCAAAAACATCATATGTTAGTGTTAAATGCTGACCATCTTCGCTGTGCCTAGGTCACGGAAAAATGGAAAATTATTAATGGCTGGGATTCTTCTGAGAATGACATGCTTGCATTTGATGCATTACTTTAAGACATACATGCAGTTTATCTACACTGTTCATTTACATCTTTATTTCTTTGGTTTTTATGCAGTTGTCCAGTATGAGGCACATTGACGTTAACAAAAACTGCTGTGGCGTTGGCAAGTATTTTCGAATGCAACCGTTAAAGACTTGTAATGAAATTGTGATGTGAATGTGCTGCGCTGTTTTAGTGCAGTCTTACGAAACTAAAATTTAACCATTAATGATCCTTCGAGTCTTGAACTATTAAAATGATTAGTACTTTTTAAAACAAATGGATCACCTACTACTATATGCCTATATGGCATGTTAAGAAAAAGTACAAAAAAAAGGATAAAAGTTCAACATAACTCAAATTTATAAAGACTAAACATATATGTAAATTAGGGGTGTGCAAAAAAGCTGGTTTTACTGAATTAAAGCTGAACCGAAACTGTTTTAAATAAACCAGTTTTTTTAAATAAAAAACTGAACTGAAATTATAGTTTTTATGAAAATCAGTTTATTAAAAACCAGTTTTTATGGTTGAGTTTAGTTTTAAACCAAATTAAAATTGGTTTTATTTAAATTCTAAAATTAGTTTTTACATACTCTTTCTCTCTCTCACCCCTTCCTCTTTCTCCCCTCCTCTCTCCCTTCTCTCTCTTTCCTCTTTCTTCCTTCTCTCCCTTCTCTCTCTCTCTCCTCTTTCTCCCTTTCCTCTCTCTCCCTCCTTTCCCTTTCTCTTCCCCTTTCTTTCTCTCTCTCCTCTCCCTCCTCTCTTTCCCGCTCCCTTCTCTCTCCTTCTCTCTCTCCTTTCCCTCCTCTCCCTCTCTCTCCCCTTCATTCCTCTCTCTCTCCTCCTTTCTCTCTTCCTCTCTCTCTCCCCCCTCTTTCTTCCTCTCTTTCTCTCATTCTCCTCTTTCTTCCCCTCCTCTCTTTCTCTCTCTCCATTTCCTCTCCCTCTCTCTCTCCCTCTCTTTCTTTTTTCTCCCTTCT
>NC_029787.2:89496097-89498815 GCF_000816755.2 Arachis ipaensis | reverse complement strand
ATCTTTTCCCTCCTCTCCCTCTCTCTCTCTCTTCCTTCCTCTCTTTCTCTCTCTCTCTCTTCCTCTTTTTCCTTGCTCTCCCCTTTTCTTTCTCTCTCTCTCTTCCCCTCTTTCTTCCTCTCTCTCTCCTTCTCCTCTTTCTTTCCCTCTTCTCTCTCTTTCTCTCTCTCTCCATTTTCTCTCCCTCTCTCCCTTCCCCCTTCTCTCTCTCTCTCCTTTTTCCTCTCTCTCTCACCTCTCCCTTCTCTCTTTTCCTCCCTTCTCTCTTCCTCTTTCTCTCTCTTTTTTCTTTTTTTCTCTTTCTCTCTCCTATTTCTCTTTCTCTCTCTTCCCTTTCCTTCTTTCTCTCTCCTCTTCTCTCTCTTTCTTCTCCTTCCTCTCTCTCTTTCTCCTCTTTCTTCCCTTTCTTTCTCTTTTTTCTCTTTCTCTCTTAACTTTCTCTCACTTTATATCTCTCTTCTCTCTCTTCTTTTTTCCAAAACAAGAAAGAGAAGGAGGGAGAGAGAAAAGAGAAAAAAGAGGGAAGAAGGGGAGATAAAAAAAGAGAGATGAGGAGGAGAGAGAGAAGGGGGAGAAAGAGCGCAAAAGAAAGAGAGAGGAAGAGAGAAGGAGAGAAAGTGAGAGAGAGAGAGAGAGAAAGAGAGAGAGGAAGAGGCAAGGAGAGAGAAGGAGAAAGAGATAGAGAGTAAGAGGGATGGGGGAGAGAGTGAGAGAAAGGCATAGAGGGAGAAAGAAAGGGGAGGGGGAGAAAAAGGGGCAGGGGAGAGAGATAGGAGGGGAAGAGAGAGGAAGATAAGAAGAGAGAGGGAGAGAAAGAGAAAAGAAAAAGGGAGAGAGAGAGAGAGAGAGAGAGAGAGAGAGAGAGAGAGGAAGACAAAGAGAGGGAAATGGGAGAAAGAGGGGGAGAGAGAGAAGAGGAAGAGTGAGAGGGGAAGGAGAGAGAGAAAGGGAGAGAAGAAGAGAGAGAGAGAGGGAGAGAAGAGGAGAAAAAGAGGAAGAGGGGAAGAAAAGAGAAAAAGGGAGAAAGAGAAAAAGAGAGAGAGGGAGAGAAAGAGAGAGAGAGGGAGAGAAAGAGAGAGAGAGGGTAAGAAAGAGAATATAAAATTCAATTTTATATATGTTAAGAGAGAGAGAGGGAGAGAGAAGAGAGAGAGAAAATGTAAAAATTAATTTTATATATGTTAAAAGTTAAAACTAGTTTTAGCCTATAAACCAGTTTAAACTGGTGTTTTTTTTATTAAAATTGGTTTTATTTTTATGAACTGGTTTAAACTGGTGCACTGTATTGTAAACTGGTTTAAAACTAGTTTCTTATTTGACAAAGTAGTTTGGTTCAATTTTTAAACCATTTAAAATGGTTTAGTGCAGTTTCAGTTCAATTTATGAAAAAACTGAACCATGAACACCCCTAATGTAAACTGTGTTTTCTCTTTAGTCTTTTCTCTATCATTGTTTCAATCCCCCAACCCCATCTCTTTTATTTCCTTTTGGTCAGCCTTTTTTAACTTTTTGAACTGCTTGACAATCACAAGTAAAAAAAAAAGCATATTGTATTATTGTGAGGACAAATTAAGATATAAAATGGAAAAAGAAAAAAGAAATTTAAGCATCTATAAGCTGTCTCATGGTAATAGGAGATGCATATCTTGAAGGTCTATCAAAAAGTCTCGACAAAGATGCGAATAGAAGTTTCGGTAGGATGGACAGGATCTCAAAAAAGATGGTCTTGTCTGTTGGAACAAATAATAGAAATTGAGAGATATGGAAGCTCAGCATTCAGCTTACCAATTTTACAAGAAGCAGTTTTTATTTTTGTAATTCTGTAAATCCTTTTGTAATTCTATAAATCCTGAAAATGGCACATATGAACTCTCTTAAAAATGAAACATAAGGATCAAATCTAAATATTTTTAAAATTTTTGGAACATTATTTTTCTTTAATGGGGACTAGAATCAAAATTCACAAATTCATACAGGACAACTACTTGTAGAGTTTTACATTTTTTTTCCACCAAAATTCATTCAAGATTGTTTCGGTATCTTTTTTATGAGTTAGAAATTGAAGTGTCTTTTAAAAAGAAAGCTTAAGATTAAATATATATTCAGCGTAGGTCTTGTTGACTTATAGAATTGAATAATTTCTTATGCACGATAAATTTTATCTATCAAGCAGTTAAATTCTGACATCTTACTATATAAATCAATCTAAGAAAATTTACAAAATTTAGAATTGATTTGATATGCCATAGAGTTTAAATAAATACTTATTAAATCCGTAGAAATGATAAGGAGCTGATAAGTACCAACTGTGGATACTGTTGTTTTGTGTTGTTTAGTTCTCTTATTTTGTTATTAAATTATTTATTTTTTAAAAATTTATAGTTTATAATTTAAAATTAAAAATTAAAAATTTATAATTTATAGAATTAAGAGAAATAAAATAATTTTAAAAATATTAATTTCATAGTATTACTTTAATAATAATAATCAAGTGGGATTGCCTATTTTGGAACAGCATCATAAGAAAGATCAAGATGGCTTTTTATATATTTGTTTTTTAACCAACATTTAATCAATTTTATCATGAGAGATTCTATCAATTTTTCATTAAGTATAAAATTTTAACTTCATATTATTTGAAAAATAGCTTTGTTATTATCTATGAAGTACGAACGCTATTGTATTTGTTTATAAAAAACATTTTAAACATGATATTTA
>NC_029787.2:89481912-89496073 GCF_000816755.2 Arachis ipaensis | reverse complement strand
CTCAGTATATTTTGTGATTTATAATTTTTAATTAGACATAATTAATATTTTTAATAGTGTGAGATTATATTTAATAGTGTGAGATTATACACTATTTTTCTACAAATTAAATGTTAGTTAAAATTTAATAAAAGTACAGTTAGATTTTTTCTATTTTATATGTCTCCATATCATATTGTATCCTGTTTTTGTGCATTACATGTTATTATATATTCTCTCTTTCTTAATGGGAATAGAATTATGTTGTTCCGCTTACTTATACACATTTATTTAGAACTGAATGCAATAAATATCAATATACAAGGATAGTTCAGTTGGGAGAGCGTCAGATTAAAGATTTGAAGGTTGTGTGTTCGATTCACCGCAAATTTTATTTTGATTTGGATCATTTTAGATCCTTAATCTTTAATAATCCATGTTTCTCTCATGGCCCCACTTCCATAAAATCCACCTCTTTTCCATGCATGAAGGTCTCTTTCAGGTCCTTTAACTACCAAAACAGATATTACAAAAACTAATATTAATGATATTTGGATCTTCAATCTAGACTATTCAACTCCTAATGTAGTAATCCTAGCTAGGTCCCGTTATTTTCAACATATAACAATGTATGAACAGGGTAAAACAAAGGGAGAAAGAAAACAATTGAAGAAAGGAATAAGAAAGATTGAATAAACTTAAAGAAATTTCATCTGTTTTATCACTAAATATTCCAGCACCTCCAGAGGCAAAGCTAACACCACCCAAAAAGAACACATTCTTGTTGTTGCGGGACTTGGACACTAGGGAGAGGTAAGGTGGTGAAGTTGGGATCCCCAATTTCTCAGCTTCATTCAATCCAATCATCATTGATTGAATTTGAACCAAATATTAGCAACAAATATATAGTTCATGCTTCAATAAAAAGAATAATAAGCCAATGCTATGATAACTAACATAACTTTTGGAGTTAAATTAATGAAAAATTTTATAGGGATTAAAATCAAAATCCATTATATTTACAAAAAACTACAAATTTATTTAAATTAATAGAAATATGGTACTAAAAAGTTAAAAAAATATTTTGCAAAATGGTTATTAAAATAAAATTGTTGGTTAAGAGAATAAAATTGTATACATTTTTTAATGCATTGAATGTACATATGGATTTTTTTTAAAAAAAATATATATATTTTCTATCAATCCACTCTGCTTACTTTATTTATATTTCACAGTTCATACGTCAACTTTTATGAATTTAGTGCATGAAACTAACTCCCATGTTATGTCATTTATATGTTTTTTGGCTGTCATCCCGTCATCAATCATGAGTTTCTTACTTTTATAGATGGAACCCGTAAAATCTTACGACCCGCACCACGTAAAGTGAATGGGGACGGGGACATAGGTACTCGTTTCATGGGACTCATTAAATCTATACGAATATAAAATTACTGATTTATTCTGATTTATCCCAATAAACTGCCAATTTTTTGGTCACTTAATTTAAATTAGAGGATTAAGTCCAGTTCTAGTTTATGAGCCATACAAACCTTAAGTACCTAAGGATAAGATGATTATATGTCACATATCACGTTAAGTCTAGGTAATTAGAGAGTTGTGAGGAATTAATTTTAAGTTGTTATTCAAGTGATTTAACTTTTTCAAGATTCAACAAGAATTCAATTAGGAAAGAGTTATCTTTCACTATACTCTAATCCCTAGGATGAAGAACGAAATTAATCATTGAATAAGTGCATTGATTAAGAGTGGAATAACAATGGTATTAATCCATTAAAATAACAGATCTTGTAACCTTAACAATGGAGGTTTAGTTGCTCATGGTGTGGAGAAACCCTAGTAGAGAAAAATGTAAAACTGCGGAGGAGGAGGAGGGGAAAAAAAGCCCTAAGTCAAGATATCTTCTCTTTTTATCTAATCCTAATTGATACAAAATTTGAATTCTAAAACCTCAAAATATCTTTCCTTAATTCAAAATTGATTAAAAAATTAAATTAGAGGAAGAGATTTAGTGCTGATTCACGTGGGGACCATTTTGGTTTGTACTACTGGCGCCAAACACGGGTTGGTGGTGTTTGGTGCCACTTGAGCAGTAATTTTTCATGCTTTACGAGGTCCCTAGAGCCAAACGCCGGGTCGTGAAATTTGGCACCACCATGGCAGAGGCGAAAGTGAGCTTTTTATGTTCTGGCACCAAACACCGGTGAGGTGGCATTTTGCGCCACTCTGGCAGCCTTGAATATGAAGCTTTTCTTCTTTCTGAACTCTGCCAAACTCGCCCGAATGCTACTTGTAATAAATCAAATTGCTGATACGCGAAAAACTCGTCTCGCAACAAATTTCCTTCGGCAAGTGTACCGAATTCGTCCTCAAGTAAAAACTCACAATAGAGTGAGGTCGAATCCCACAGAGATTGATTGATCAAGCAACTTTAATTAAAGGAATGTTCTAGTTGAGCGAACCAGAATTTGAGTTGAGAATTGCAGAAAATTAAATGGCGGGAAAGTAAATAGTGGAAACAGAAAATGCTAGGAATAAAGAGCTGAATGTAAATGGCGGAAAGTAAATTGCAGAATCTTAAATGGGAATGGGGCAATTGCTCATAAAAGTAAATCGTAGAAATTAAAGAGAATGGGTAAGATCAGAAATGGGAAATTCATTGGGCTCAGGAGATATTGCATTCTCCGGATCAAGTTCATTTTCATCTCTTCCTCAATCAATGCATTCATTGATCTCTTTGGCAATCTTAAGTGATCGAATTACAATTCCTTGTAATTCAATCTCTCAAATCTTGATCAATAGCCAATTCCTTGGTCAATTGCTCATGAGAAGAGATGAAGTATGGTCACTGATTATACCACATGCATTTCCCAAATCAAGTGTTGGAAGGATTATAGTCACATATCCATCCAAACCCAATTTGGTCCATCATGAAAAAACATTTCTAGCATGATCCCGTTAGTGACACTTACCTTTGTCACTAACGTTCCAATGTGCCCATATTTCTCACGTTAGAGTCCACGTTAACTAGGTTAACGTGGCTTCTAACGTAGTTATGCCAGCCATCTCCAACGTTAGTGACAAAGGTGAGTGTCACTAACGTTGGTTCCTCATCTCTTTATTCACGTTAGCTTTCACGTTAACTAAGTTAACGTGGGAGTTAACGTTGCTCATGGTGGCTCTTGGTGGTTCACCCCAACGTTAGTGACAAAGGTAAGTGTCACTAAAGTTGGCGACCAATTGCTCTCTCCACGTTAGCTTCCACGTTAACTAAGTTAACGACCAACTTAGCTAACTTATGACCACACCACAAACTCAGGAACTTACTCTATAGTATGAACTCCACTCTGGTCTTTTATAAAGCACTCATTCTCTTTTCATTTAATTCAAAAGGACAAGCATACAAGTAAGCAAAGTAAGGATGCAGTGACATAAAGACTAGCAAGCATAGACCTATTCAACAAAAAGCTTAAAAGACAGAATTTAAAAAAAATTCAAACTATCATGGAAGCATGTTCTATTTCATACAAGATCTTCCTTATTTAAGGCATAGAAAAAGATGGAGCAAAGAAGGAACTCCACCACCTTTTACTCATGTGGATGCCCATGCTCTCCTTCTTGCTTGTCCCCTTTGTGTCCCTCTTGAATGCTCGTACTCCCACTCCCTTTGCTCTTTCCAATCAATTTCTTCCAGAAACCACCATCTTCCATCTTCTTCTTTAGTGTTTCCTTCTGCTGTTTCACTTTCCTTTCCTCTTGTTCTGTAAAATCCTTTTGGACCTCATCATACGTAGGGATGGCATAGTGTAGATGATGCATATGACTAGACATGTAGTTCAACTTGGCTTGAGTGTTTACGTTGAACTCCTCCCTATGTAATTGCCGTCCTTCATTAAGTACACTGAACTCGTTGAATGCTTTCATCTGAGCTATTTGCCGCTGATTGAGTTCTTGCAATTGCTTATCTTGACGTTTTTGCCTCTCAGTAACTTGGTGGATGGCTTGAGTGAGTTGGGAGTAGTGTTCCTGTTGCTGCTCTATTTGTTGTTTCTGCCACTCCTCTTGTTGGCTCATCTAGTTTGACTGAAGGCGTAGTATTTATTCTTGTCCTTCCATATGTCTCATTCTTCTTGAATCCCCTCAGCTATGAGTTCATGCACATTGATTTCTCCACCTTGTACTAGGCAATGTACCATAGTTGCTCGATTAATATTGACCTCTGAATTATTTGCAGCTGGGAGGATAGACCTCCTTACGAGTTCAAACCATCCCTTGGCCTCCGGGCTAAGGTCTCCCCTCTTGATGAACCAGGGTCTCCCATCTGCATACCTCTCCCAGTCAGCTGCTATAACACAGATATCAGTCACGATTTCTGTGAGCTCATCATTGTCAGGGCTCTTACTTATCCTTGCATGATAACTGAGCTCATCAAAATGTGGTGATTTCAGGTGAAGAGTTCTTGTTATAGCATTTGGGCTGAAGTCCACCTCCTTTCCTCTTACGTAGCTTTTGAAAGTTGGAGCCTTGGTTTTGTCTTCTCTAACCATATTTGCATAGAACTCTTTGATGAGGTTTGCATTGATCTTTCCCTCTAGATTCGTGAGCCTTTGCCACCCTCTTTGTTCAATTTTCTCCCGAATCTGTGGGCACTCGTCTTCATTGATTTGGAAGGTTAACTCGGGCAGTATCTTTTTAAGCTTTATCCACTCAAATTCTTGTTCATGGAACACAGTTTTGAATCTCTTCTCATAAAAAAGAATGCTCTCCATTGGTTCCTTCCTCTTTTGCCTCTTGGAGCTTGATGATGCCATGAATTTGAGTTGCTGTGTGAGGAGATTGGAAGGTACGGATAGATAAGGAATTTGGTTGGTTAGGACAGGGTGTAATGAAAGAATTTTGGATGCCGGAAGTGTGAAGTGTGGAGAATGGGAATTTGAGTGTGAGGGGTAAGTACGCACTAGGACTCACTTATATAGGGAGATGATGAGGGGATGAAAGGTATGGATTGATGTGGAGGTTGTTGGATGGACGGATGGGGTTTTGTAGAGCATGAGCACAAGGATTCTCATCTTTATGAGGGCTATTGGTTCGGTCTTCAAGGGTCTCCTTTCTTCAATGTTGCATGGCAATATTTTCCAATGCATCCCCTTTGGGGCACGTGTGTTGTATCCTCCTTTTGTGGTGTCCGAACCTTCTTCATTTAATTATCCAATCAATCCCCTTCAATACTCCTTTCCTTTTCCCTATAGAAATAAAATAAGAAAAATCAATATCATAAAAAAGATTTAAACTTTACGGCTAGAATAATAAAGAAAAAGAATTAGATTATTTATTCATGAATACCAACTAACTAACTAACTGTGTATCCTTAGATGCATATTCGTGGCACCTTGGGTGACACCAAACTTAGTTTGTAGCACTGTGATGAAAAGTTTTTTTTCAAAGCTCCAAGACTAGCATGCTCTGGGTTGCATTCATGCTTTCTTAGCATGCTTTGAACACCAAACTTGTTCTTCACTATATACTGCATAATAAGGATTTTACCAAGTTTTTGTCAAGTTTGGGTTGGAATTCATAAATATTGACTTATTCACTATTTTCTAAAAGCATATAAAACATGGGTTGCCTTCTATGAAGCGCTTCTTTAGCGTCACTAGCTTGACGTTTTGCCTTCATCAGGGAGGTTGATAATGCTTCAAGTCTTCTCCTCTGGCAGTAGACCTATATCCAGTAGTTATATCAATGATCTCTACATGTTCCAAGGAGAGAACCTCAAGATTAGCTCCCCTCGCTCCACATCTATGAGTGTTCTGGCTGTAGCTAGGAATGGTCTTCCCAATATGATTGGGTGAGTGTGACTCTCTTCCATGTCCAATATGACAAAGTCTGTTGGGAGGAAGTATTTCCCAACCTTTACCAACACATTTTCCACCACTCCTATTGCTTGTTTTTGAGTTTTGTCAGCCAGCCTGATAACTACATCTGTGGGCATTATCTCATTGATCTGCAGCCTCTTCACAAGGGATAAGGGTATTAAGTTGATGCTTGCTCCCAAATCACAGAGTGCTCTATCAAACATTGTTTCTCCTATGGCACAGGGGATATGAAAACTCCCTGGGTCCTTTCTTTTTGTAGACAACTCTAGTTGAATGAGGGCGCTGCACTCCTTGTTCATCACTATAGTTTGGCCTCCCTTGAGTGAGCTTTTCCTGGGGAGCAGTTCCTTCATATACTTGATGTATGCAGGCATTTGTTGGATGGTCTTGACGAATGGTATGTTTACATGCAGAGATGCAAACAAGTCAAGAAATCTTGAGTATATTCTCTTCTCTACAGTACCATTGAGTAGTTGGGGAAAGGGTGCATAGAGTCTCAGCAGCTCTTGTTGTGAGATTTTTGGTTCTTGGTGATCTTTTTCCTTCTTCTCTACTGAGGTATCTCCAGGTTATTCTGACTGCTTGCTTGGCTTGTCCTCAGTCTCCTTATCACTTATAGTGACCATCTTGCAATCTTCCCATCTTACTTTCTTTGTTTCACCTCTCAATTTTTTTCTGTATCACTTGGGAATCCATCTATAGGTTTGGGCATCTGCTCAGAGAGATATCCCACTTGAGATTCCAACCTCTTGATGGTGTCTCCCTGGTTCTTAAAATTTGCTCGTACTTCCTCCTTGAATGCCTTGTTGTCTTGAATCTCTTTGCCTATGCCTTCAAGTAGATTCTCAATCCTTGAGAGTCTGTCATCAAATGATGGTAGATTGGGATTAGAGGTGGAAGGATGAGGAGTGTTATTTTGGTTTTGATATGGATGTGGAGAGGTGTTGTCATGGTGGTGTTGATATATTCTCTGTGTGAATTGTTGGTGAGCTGCATTGTTGTTGGGGTTGTGATGTCTCTGATCTTGGCCTTGATCTTGTTGATTTCCCCACCCAAAGTTTGGGTGATTCCTCCAACCAGGGTTGTAGGTCTTGGAGTATGGATCATGATTTTTCCTAGGTGAATTCCCAATGTAGTTGGATTACTCCTGACTATCCTCTGCTTCTTCATTCACTCCTTCTTGGGTTGCTGATGAAGTGGTGATTGCTGCTACTTGGTTCCTCTCCATCTTCTTGGTGAGGTCAGCCAGCTGCTTGGTAATGAGCTTATTTTGTGCCAGCAGAGCATCTACATTGTTTAGCTCCATCACTCCTCTAGTGTTCCCTCTTTCAGAAGCATAGAAATAGTCATTTTCTGCTACAGTTTCAATGACGTCTATGGCCTCCTCAATGGTCTTCTTCTTGTTCAGAGATCTCCCGGATGAGTGGTCTACCGCTTTCTTTGATTCATAAGAAAGTCCTTCATAGAAAATGTGTAGCTGCACCCATTCATTGAACATATCTGGTGGACACCTCCTTGTCAGGTCCTTAAACCTCTCCCATGCTTCATATAGAGTCTCACCATCTTGTTGCCTGAAAGTTTGGACCTCAGCTCTCAGCCTATTGATTCTTTGGGGAGGATAGAATCTGGCTAAAAATTTATTCACCACATCTTCCCAAGTTGTCAAACTCTCCTTCGGAAAAGACTCCACCCACTTGGCCGCCTTATCCTTGAGTGAGAATGGAAATAAGAGCAGTCTATAGGCGTCAGGATGAACACCATTAGACTTCACCGTGTCACATATCCTCAGGAAGGTGGTTAGATGTTGATTGGGGTCTTCTTGGACGCCTCCTCCGAACGAACAGTTATTCTGAACAAGGGTGATGAGCTGTGGTTTTAGTTCAAAATTATTGGCATGGATGGTTGGCTTTTGAATGCTACTTTTACGGTTTCCTGTGTTTGGGTTGATGTAAGAGCCTAAAACTCTTCTCTCCTCCCCAGCATAATTTGCTCGACCTTCTCTGCCATGGTTGTGAGCCTCTTCTTCATGATGGTTTTCCATGTTTTCTTCCATGTTTGGTTCAAAGTATTCCTCCTCTTCCTCGGCACCAACTACTCGTTTTTCTCTTGCTTCCCTCCTTAATCTAAAGAAGGTCCTCTCAGATTCAGAATAAAAGGAAGTTGAAGCCCCGCTTCTTCTCTCTGTCATACAACCAACAAAGCACAAGCAAGAAAAATAGATGCAGAAAGTATTTCTGTTAGAATTACTGTTAGTGTGAGTGATGCAATATATCAAACAGTTAGTGGGTTAGTGAACTGAATTGTAAATAACTAAAAAAAAAAATGAAAAAGTAGGGGGAATGGAAGAAATTAACTAAAACTGAAAGTAAATTACTCAAACAGAAAATTAAATCAAACAAACTAAAAATGCTCAATCTAGTTATCCTCCAATTTAATCATTGTTGATTCAAAATCAATCCCCGGCAACGGCGCCATAAACTTGATACGTGAAAAACTCGTCTCGCAACAAATTTCCTTCGGCAAGTGTACCGAATTCGTCGTCAAGTAAAAACTCACAATAGAGTGAGGTCGAATCCCACAGAGATTGATTGATCAAGCAACTTTAATTAAAGGAATGTTCTACTTGAGCGAACCAGAATTTGAGTTGAGAATTGCAGAAAATTAAATGGCGGGAAAGTAAATAGTGGAAACAGTAAATGCTAGGAATAAAGAGCTGAATGTAAATGGNNNTTGGTCAATTGCTCATGAGAAGAGATGAAGTATGGTCACTGATTATACCACATGCATTTCCCAAATTAAGTGTTGGAAGGATTATAGTCACATATCCATCCAAACCCAATTTGGTCCAGCATGAGAGAGCATTTCTAGCATGATCCCATCATTCCTCTTTCAAGGTTCAGAAGAGATCCAAGTATGAATAGCTTCTTTTCCAAGATAACTACCCAATTGGATGAAGATCGAAAGCTTTCTAGTAAAATCAAGAGAAAAGATAGAAGAAGGAAAATGAAAACTAAAATTGATCCATCAAATTACAACAGAGCTCCCTAACCCAATGAAAGGGGTTTAGTTGTTCATAGCTCTGGAAAATGAAAACAAAGATGGATAATACATGCTAAAAGTAAAACTAGAAGTCTAGAGAAAGTAAATACAGAGAGTAGTTCTATGCCCAAAGGCTCCCTAAAGTTTTCCAGCTCTCTAACTAATTCAAAGCTACTCCTATATATACTACTCTTCTGATCTTCTAGTTGGCTCTTCAAGTCTTGGGTATGGGCCTTTGGATCCTAAGTTTGAAGCAGTTATCTTCTTCATTGGGCTTAGCTTTGCTTGCAGAGAGAAAGTGTGAAGTAGGCAGGGACTTTCAGCTCAGGACATTAGTGGTGTTAACGTTAAGTGAAAGTGTGGGTTCGAGAACGTTAGTGACAATCACCTTTTTACGTTAACTAAGTTAACGTGGCAACTAACGTGGCCAATTATGAGCTTGGTCCAACGTAAGGGGAGAAGGGGAGTGTCACTAACGTTGGCCTTATTGTATTCTTCCACGTTAGAGTTCACGTTAACTTAGTTAACGTGACTCTTAACATGGGCTTATGATGGCTTCGAGGGCGTTATTGGTGATTACCTTTCTCATTAAGTTTCCAAGTTAGCACCCATTCCACGTTAGAGGTCACGTTAGTGGGACTGACGTGACTGCTAACGTGGTTCTTCTTTGCTTCCTTTGTCCTGAAATCAAGCAACAAAATGCATCAAAGTTCTAGTCCAAGTCATGAGTAATGCATCATCCAATTTATCATATAATTCATGCAAAATCCTCATGAAATCATGTAAAGTGCACAATGTATGCTTAAATCAAGATGTAAGTGAATATCTACCTAAAACTAGCTTATTTTCTAAGAAAATGCATGAAACTACCCTAAAAACAGTAAAGAAGAGGTTAGTGAAATTGGCCAAAATGCCCTGGCATCAATTGCAAAACAACTCAAAGTAGCATTCGTGGTGGCTTAAAACACCAAAATCTTAAAATAATTCAACAAATCCGCGTGCAAATCACTAAGGAAAGATAAAAAAGATGCTCACACATCACAACACCAAACTTGAATTATTGCTTGCTGATGAGTCCATATTTGATGGTATATTTTGACTCAATTTGGATGGATTTTAGCACATGAACTCACACTTAAGTACCAAAATAGCATACTTTTATGTTTGATCCCTGATTTGATCTTAAATGTGAAAACATGCGTTTTAATGCTTAGATTAGTGATTTTCAATTCCACTCTTATGTCATTCGATGCCGTGATATGGTTTGTGAGTGATTTCAGGCCTTGGAGGCAAGAATGGATAGCCAAAAGTGGAGGAAAGCATGTACAAGGGAGAAAACATGATGAAAACAAGAAAAGCACACACAGCGAAGTGTGTGTGCGCACAGCCCTACGTGTGCGCGCACAAGCGATAATTTCCATGTGTGCGTACGCACAGGTCAATTTTCAGCCGAGTGTGTGGACGCAAACATCTGTGCGTTCGCACAGGTCCCTGCACGTGATTGCATTAATGAAAAATGTGCTGTGTGAATTTGGAGGCCCTTGGCTCATTTTTGGAAGGTTGTAATGCTGTTTTGGAGTGCTATATAAAGGAGACTTCAACACTTTTCAAAGGGGGGGATCACTTAGATAGTTTTAGAGAGTAATTAGGAGTAGGAGTAGGAGTAGCGTAGCATTGCTCTCTTAGGGTTTTATTTATCAATTTCCATTGAAGCATTTTATAGCAAGCTTTGATTTTTAAATTTACTTCTTCAATTGTAAGTACTCTCAATTTTCTCTTTAATTAAAGCACTTTTACTTTCACTTCCTTTTGGTTCAAGTTACTTTGTTCATATTGCAATTTTGTGTTTCTTGAATTTTTGATCAATGAATTTTATGTTTCATGCTTCCTTTATGTTTGATTGCTTGTTTATGTTTGGGTTTGTTGATAGTTAGTTATAGTTTTCCATTTTGCTTTGCAATTTTTCATATTTTACTTTTATGCATACAAGGTGTTTGTGAAAATGTCAAATCTAGATTTTGAGTAGATTTTCCCACCTTGGCTTGTGGTTTGAGTTCCTAGGATATTAGAGTCAAAATGTCCGACATTTAGTGGTAATTCTTGGGTAGTTAGTCGACTTTTGTTTCCATTAACGCTAGCCTTTTATCAACTAGTTTGGTAAGTTAGTTAGGACTTATGGATTAAGGTCAATTATGCTTGCTTGACTTACTCCTTGATGGTTGGGGTTGAGTAGGCGAGATTAACTCATCATAATTACCATAGTTGTGGTTATGGCGATGATAGGATTCCTTGGATCCTCATTCCCAAGTTAAGGTTCTTTATTTCATTTATAGCATTTTCACTAGTTTTGATCTTGTTTCCTTTTACTTGCATTAATTCCAATTTTGGTCGTTGCTTAGTTCCTTCATTGCTTAGTTCTTTTAATCTTTAGTTATTTGATTGCACAAAACCCATTTTGTCCCCTTAACAACCGAAAGCGTAACATTTCATTTGTATTCCTAGGAAGAACGACCCGAGGTTGAATTACTCTCGATCTCAGTTTATACTTTGTATTGAATTTAGTATTTGATTAAGAGAATTCATCGTTGGTTTGGACTATGCTACTAACGAATTGATTTTCGATTCTAAACCGGCAAAAGTTCTTCTTCATCAAATTTGGCGCCGTTGCCGGGGATGTAAACGGTGTTATATCTTTTGGTTGTTGTAAATATATTAATAGTGTAAATAGCTCTTTTTGGTTGTTTGGTTGTTTTTCTTAGTAGGATTTTGTTTATATTTTCTTGATGACTTTTTCACACCATCAACACAATGCACCCCAATGGAACCCAAACACTTACCTTTATAGTTACCAATCTCATACACCATCCCCTCGCTACATACAAAACTAAAACCCTTACCCCCATGAGTTTGATTGTCAACCTTCATCACCTCAATCTTCATCTTCATATATGGATCAAGTCACACAAGAAGTACTTTTCATGCTCATTCAAGAACAACAAGAGTTCCAGAAGAAGCAAGAGCAAGTCATGTCTACCTTAGCAAAAGCTTTGGGTCATTTAGCTTCATTGCGTTCATGCCACAAGCAAGAAATTATAGTGGATGAATGTATGGGACCAAGTAAAAAGTGTGGAGTGAAAGAAGAATTCCAAAATCAAGAAGAAGACGTCAAGTCACAACATGAAGTGCAAAAGGAGATAAATGAAGAGTGGTAGGAATTGATCAAGAGGATTCCATCATTCAAGATTTTTCGTCCAACTTGGATAATTCCTTCTATGACCTTCATGAATCTCCATTGTTAAAATTGGAAGGAGATGTTGATGTGGACTTCACACAACCTCCGATTTTTGACTTGAGTGATGATGAAGAAGATTCAAAAGAGGTTGAGGAAGATTCTATTTGCCAAGAAGTGAAATCATTTGTGCGAGAGCGAATTGAGTGGGTGAAGACTTCTCCAACAAGATTTCTAGGCCCACATCAATATGCCGTTTTATAAATGGATGGTCAACTCCGAACCTTTCTTAGTGTAGTGGTTGGTGAAGAGAAGAATGTTAATTGGCAAGGAGATGGAATGTTCATCAAAGGAGCCAACTTAACATTTGGAGCTCAATTTTGGTGTGAGAGCTAATATAGTGGATTCCGGGGAGAGCACAAGCATATCAATGGTGATAGAGGAACTCAAGTATGGGATCCAGGTATTAATTTCAAGAATCAATACTTAAGGATCCTAATTGCTAGCTTGAAGTCTCTTAGGAGTTTAATGCAATTCATTTGGGACCCCGGAGGTTGAATCAATAGCAAACTTGGTTGGAGATGCTAGGAGGAGTGGAAGCATAAGCCGCCCTAGCAAGGATCTTGGTATGCGAAATTGTGATCATCAATGGCGCCATCATCATGGTACGCACAATTGTAATCTCAACTCTTTATCACAACTCCGCACAACTAACCAGCAAGTGCACTGGGTCGTCCAAGTAATAAACCTTACGTGAGTAAGGGTCAATCCCACGGAGATTGTCGGCTTGAAGCAAGCTATGGTCACCTTGTAAATCTCAGTCAGGCGGATTCAAATGGTTATGGAGAATTGATAATTAAAAGATAAATAAAACATAAAATAAAGATAGAGATACTTATGTAATTCTTCGGTTGGAATTTCAGATAAGCGTATGAAGATGCTTTGTTCCTCCTGAACCTCTGCTTTCCTATTGCCTTCTTCCAATCATTCATACTCCTTTCTATGGCAAGCTTTATGTTGGGCATCACCGTTGTCAATGACTACTTCCCGTCCTCCCAGTGAAAACGTTCCAAATGCGCTGTCACTGCACGGCTAATCATCTATCGGTTCTCGATCATGTCAGAATAGGATCCATTTATCCTTTTGAGTCTGTCACACGCCCTATAATCGCGAGTTTGAAGCTCGTCACAGTCATCCGTTCCCAGATCCTACTCGGAATACCACAGACAAGGTTTAGACATTCCGGATCTTAAGAATGGCCGCCAATAATTCTAGCCTATACCACGAAGGTTCCAATCTTAGATTAGAAACCCAAGAGATACGCATTCAAGCCATTGCTAGTAGAACAGAGGTGGTTGTCAGGCACATGTTCATAGGTGAGAATGATGATGAGTGTCACGGATCATCACATCTATCAAGTTGAAGAACGAATGAATATCTTGGAGAAGAAATAGACTTGAGTTGAATAGAAAAACAATAGTACTTTGTATTAATTCTTGAAGAACAGCAGAGCTCCACACCTTAATCTATGGTGTGTAGAAACTCCACCGTTGAAAATACATAAGAAAAAGGTCTAGGCATGGCCGAATGGTCAGCCTCCAAACGTGTCTAAGATAGCATAAGGCTTCTCAAAGATCCATGGTATCCAAATACAATAGCAAAAGGTCCTATTTATAGAAAACTAGTAGCCTAGGGTTTACAGAAATCAGTAATTAATGCAGAAATCTTCTTCCGGGCCCACTTGGTGTGTGCTTGGGCTGAGCATTGAAGCTTTAATGTGTAGAGACTTTTCTTGGAGTTAAACGCCAGCTTTTGTGCCAGTTTGGGCGTTTAACTCCAGCTTTTGTGCCAGTTTTGGAGTTAAACGCCAGAATTCTTGAGCTGACTTAAAATGCCGGTTTGGGCCATCAAATCTCAGGAAAAGTATGGACTATTATATATTTCTGGAAAGCCCAGGATGTCTACTTTCTAAAGCAATTGAGAGCGCGCCAATTGGGCTTCTGTAGCTCCAGAAAAT
>NC_029787.2:89449173-89481879 GCF_000816755.2 Arachis ipaensis | reverse complement strand
TCTATAGGAACTCAGAATCCAGATAGTGTTATTGATTCTCCTAGTTAAGTATGTTGATTCTTGAACACAGCTACTTTATGAGTCTTGGCCATAGCCCTAAGCACTTTGTTTTCCAGTATTACCACCGGATACATAAATGCCACAGACACATAATTGGGTGAACCTTTTCAGATTGTGACTCAGCTTTGCTAGAGTCCCCAATTAGAGGTGTCCAGGGTTCTTAACCACACTCTTCTTTTTGCTTTGGACCTCAACTTTAACCGCTCAGTCTCAAGTTTTCACTTGACACCTTCACGCCACAAGCACATGGTTAGGGACAGCTTGGTTTAGCTGCTTAGGTCAGGATTTTATTCCTGTGGGCCCTCCTATCCACTGATGCTCAAAGCCTTGGATCCTTTTTATCACCCTTGCCTTTTGGTTTAAAGGGGTATTGGCTTTTTCTGCTTGCTTTTCTTTTTTTTTCTTTTTTTTTCTCTTTTTTTTTCTGCAAGGTTTTCACTGCTTTTTCTTGCTTCAAGAATCAATTTTATGATTTTTAGATCATCAGATAACATTTCTCCTTTTCCCATCATTCTTTCAAGAGCCAACAATTTTAACATTCATAAACAATCAAATTCAAAAATATGCACTGTTCAAGCATTCATTCAGAAAAACAATAGTATTGCCACCACATCAAGATAATTAAACTGTTTTAAAATTCGAAATTTATGCACTTCTTTTTCTTTTTCAATTAAAAATATTTTTCATTTAAGAAAGGTGATGGATTCATTTTCATAGCTTTACGGCATAGACACTTAGACACTAATGATCATGTAATAAAGACACAAACATAAATAACATAAGCATAAAAATTCAAAAAATAGGAAAATAAAGAACAAGGAAATTAAAGAACGGGTCCACCTTAGTGATGGCGGCTTGTTCTTCCTCTTGAAGATCTTATGGAGTGCTTGAGCTCCTCAATATCTCTTCCTTGCCTTTGTTGTTCCTCTCTCATGGTTCTTTGGTCTTCTCTAATTTCATGGAGGAGGATGGAGTGCTCTTGGTGCTCCACCCTCAGTTGTCCCATGTTGGAACTTAATTCTCCTAGGGAGGTGTTGATTTGCTCCCAATAGTTTTGTGGAGGAAAATGCATCTCTTGAGGCATCTCAGGGATTTCATGATGGGGAGTTTTCTCATGCTCTTGGTGAGGTTCTCTCACTTGTTCCATCCTTTTCTTAGTGATGGGCTTGTCCTCATCAATGAGGATGTCTTCCTCTATGTCAATTCCAGCTGAATTGCAGAGGTGACAAATGAGATGAAGGAAGGCTAACCTTGCCATAGTGGAGGACTTGTCCGCCACCTTGTAGAGTTCTTGGGATATAACCTCATGAACTTCTACTTCTTCTCTAATCATGATGCTATGAATCATGATAGCCCAGTCTATAGTAACTTCAGATCGGTTGCTAGTAGGAATGACTGAGCATTGGATGAACTCCAACCATCCCTTAGCCACGGGCTTGAGGTCATGCCTTCTTAGTTGAACCGGCTTTCCTCTTGAATTACTCTTCCATTGAGCGCCTTCTTCACAGATGTCCATGAGGACTTGGTCCAACCTTTGATCAAAGTTGACTTTTCTAGTGTATGGGTGTGCATCTCCTTGCATCATAGGCAAATTGAATGCCAACCTTACATTTTCCGGACTAATGTCTAAGTATTTCCCTCGGACCATTGTAAGCCAATTCTTAGGATCCGGGTTCAAACTTTGATCATGGTTCTTGGTGATCCATGCATTGGCATAGAACTCTTGAACCATTAAGATTCTGACTTGTTGAATGGGGTTGGTGAGAACTTCCCAACCTCTTCTTCGGATCTCATGTCGGATCTCCGGATATTCGCCCTTTTTGAGCTTAAAAGGGACCTTGGGGATCACCTTGTTCTTGGCCACGATTTCATAGAAGTGGTCTTGATGCACCCTTGAGAGGAATCTCTCCATCTCCCATGACTCGGAGGTGGAAGCTTTTGCCTTCCCTTTCCTCTTTCTAGAGGTTTTTCCGGCTTTTGGTGCCATTAATGGTTATGGAAAAACAAAAAAGCTTTAGCTTTTACCACACCAAACTTATAAGGTTGCTCGTCCTCGAGCAAAAGAAGAAAGAAGAGAGTAGAAGAAGAAGAAATAGAGGAGATGGAGGGGGTTTTGTGTTTCGGCCAAGGGGGAGAAGTGGTGTTTAGGTTGTGTGAAAATGAAGGAGTGAAGATGGGTTTATATAGGAGTGGGGAGGGGGATATGGTTCGGCCATTAGGGGTGGGTTTGGGTGGAAAAGTGGTTTGAATTTGAATGGTGAGGTAGGTGGGGTTTTATGAAGGATGGATGTGAGTGGTGAAGAGAATGGTGGGATTTGATAGGTGAGGGGTTTTTGGGAAAGATGTATTGAGGTGATTGGTGAATGGGTGAAGAAGAGAGAGAGAGGTGGGGTAGGTGGGGATCCTGTAGGGTCCACAGATCCTGAGGTGTCAAGGATTTCTCATCCCTGCACCATGTGGCGTGCAAAATGCCCCTTGCTGCCAATCTTGCCGTTAAACGCCAGGCTGCTGCCCATTTCTGGCGTTTAACGCCAGCTTCTTACCCATTCCTGGCGTTAAACGCCAGTCTGGTGCCCATTCCTGATGTTAAACGCTCAGAATGGTGCCAGACTGGGCGTTTAATGCCCATTCTGCTACCCTTACTGTCGTTTAAACGCCAGTAAGTTTCTCCTCCAGGGTGTTCTATTTTTTATTCTGTTTTTCCTTCTGTTTTTGATTTTTCAATTGGCTAGGAAGGGTCTGCCAAGGATGATGGATTCATCCCTACACTTCCCAGTCTCTAGGATTATGAAATCAGCAGGGATGTAATAGTTTTCAACATTTACCAAGACATCCTCTACAAGTCCATAAGCCTGTTTCTTTGAATTGTCTGCCATCTCCAGTGAGATTATTGCAGCTTGTACCTCAATGATCCCTAACTTCTCCATTACAGAGAGAGGCATAAGGTTTATACTTGATCCCAGGTCACACAGAGCCTTCTCAAAGGTCATGGTTCCTATGGTACAAGGGATGGAGAATTTTCCAGGGTCTTGTCTCTTCAGAGGTAATTTTTGCCTAGTCAAGTCATCCAATTCTTTGATGAGCAATGGAGGTTCATCCTCCCAAGTCTCATTACCAAACAACTTGGCATTTAGCTTCATGATTGCTCCAAGGTACTTAGCAACTTGCTCTTCAATAACATCTTCATCCTCTTCAGAGGAAGAATACTCATCAGAGCTCATGAATGGCAGAAGTAAATTCAATAGAATCTCTATGGTCTCAGTCTGAGCCTCAGATTCCCATGGTTCTTCATTAGGGAACTCCTTGGAGGTCAGTGGACGTCCATTGAGGTATTCCTCATTGGAGATTACTGCCTCTTCCTCCTCTCCAGGTTCGGTCATGTGAGATGTGTTTATGGCCTTGCACTCTCTCTTTGGATTCTCTTCTGTATTGCTTGGGAGAGTACTAGGAGGGAGTTCAGTGATTTTCTTACTCAGCTGACCCACTTGTGCCTCCAAATTTCTAATGGAAGATCTTGTTTCAGTCATGAAACTTTGAGTGGTTTTGATTAGATCAGAGACAATGGTTGCTAAGTCAGAGTGGCTTTGCTTAGAATTCTCTGTTTGTTGCTGAGAAGATGATGGAAAAGGCTTGCTATTGCTAAACCTTTTTCTTCCACCATTATTATTGTTGAAACCTTGTTGAGGTCTCCTTCCATGAGAGATTTGGATGATTTCTCCATGAAGGATTATAGGTGTTTCCATAGGGTTCTCCCATGTAATTCACCTCTTCCATTGCTGGGTTCTCAGGATCATAAGCTTCTTCTTCAGAGGAAGCTTCCTTAGTGCTGCCTGTTGCTGCTTGCATTTCAGACAGACTCTGAGAAATCATATTGACTTGTTGGGTCAATATTTTATTCTGAGCCAATATGGCATTCAGAGTATCGATCTCAAGAACTCCTTTCTTCTGATTTGTCCCATTATTCACAGGATTCCTTTCAGAAGTGTACATGAATTGGTTATTTGCAACCATTTCAATGAGTTCATGAGCTTCTGCAGGCGTCTTCTTCAGATGAACAGATCCTCCAATAGAGCTATCCAATGACATCTTGGATAGTTCAGACAGACCATCATAGAAAATTCCTATGATGCTCCATTTAGAAAGCATGTCAGAAGGAAATCTTCTGATTAATTGCTTGTATCTTTCCCAAGCTTCATAGAGGGATTCACCTTCCTTCTGTCTGAAGGTTTGGACTTCCACTCTAAGCTTGCTCAATTTTTGAGGTGGAAAGAACTTTGCCAAGAAGGCATTGACTAGCTTATCCCAAGAGTTCAGGCTTTCTTTAGGTTGTTAATCCAACCATGTCCTAGCTCTGTCTCTTACAGCAAAAGGAAAAAGCATAAGTCTGTAGACTTCAGGGTCAACCCCATTGGTCTTGACAGTGTCACAGATTTGCAAGAATTCAGCTAAGAACTGATGAGGATCTTCCCATGAAAGTCCATGAAACTTGCACTTCTGTTGCATTAGAGAAACTAATTGAGGCTTAAGCTTAAAGTTGTTTGCTCCAATGGCAGGGATTGAGATGCTTCTCCCATAGAAGTCGGGAGTAGATGCAGTAAAGTCACCAAGCACCTTCCTTGCATTGTTGGCATTGTTGTTTTCGGCTGCCATGGTTTCTTCTTCCTTGAAAAGCTCTGTTAGGCCCTCTAAAGAGAGATGTTCTTTAGCTTCTCTTAGCTTTCTCTTCAAGGTCCTTTCAGGTTCAGGATCAGCTTGAACAAGTATGCCTTTATCTTTATTCCTACTCATATGAAAGAGAAGAGAACAAGAAAGTAGAGAATCCTCTATGTCACAGTATAGAGATTCCTTGAGGTGTCAGAGGAAAAGTAGAATAGAAGGAGGAGGTAGATGGAAGAGAATTCGAACATATAAAGAAGGAGGGAGTTCGAATTGTACCTTGAGGAGGAGTGTTAGTCCTTTAAATAGAAGGATGTGAGAAGAGGGGAAGAATTTTCGAAAATTAAAGTAAAAGATTTTGAAATAATTAAAAAGAAATTTTGAAAATTTGATTGATGATTTTCGAAAATTAAGATTGGGAAAGAAATTAAGTGATCTTTGAAAAAGATTTTGAAATTAGAAATAAAAAAGATATGATTGAGAGTTAATTTTGAAAAAGATTTGATTGAGAAGATATGATTGAGAAGATATGATTGAAAATCAATTTAGAAAAAGAAAGTTTTTAAAATTAAAGTTGATTACTTGACTAACAAGAAATTAAAAGATATGATTCTTAAAATTTAAAATTTGATTCTTTCTTAATAGGCAAGTAACGACTTGAAAATTTTGAAGTAAATCTTTAATTATAACATGGATTTTCGAAAAAAAAAAAATGGAAAGAAATTGATTTTGAAGAGATATAATTGAAAAGATGTGATTTGAAAAAGATTTGATTTTGAAAAATTATGAAGATTTGAAAAAAATCTAAATTAAAAACAAAATCTTCCCTCTAGTGTCATCCTGGCATTAAACGCCCAAAATGGCATCCATTCTGGCGTTTAACGCCCAAAACTCTACCTTTTTGGGCGTTAAACGCCCAGCCAGGTACCCTGGCTGGCGTTTAAACGCCAGTTTTCCTTCTTCACTGGGCGTTTTGAACGCCTAGCTTTTTCTGTTTGATTCCTCTGCTGAATGTTCTGAATCTTCAATTCTCTGTATTATTGACTTGAAAAGACACGATTTTGAATTTTTTTTTGAATTTTTAATGATGAGAAACAATCAAAATACAACTAATCTTAGGAAACTCAAATCAAACAATGCATGCAGGACACCAAACTTAAAAATTTTCATATAAGAGACACTAACAAATTGAGAATGCATATGAGAAACAACAAAACACACAAAATAAGCCTTCTTCCAATCATTCATACTCCTTTTCATGGCAAGCTTTATGTTGGGCATCATTGTTGTCAATGGCTACTTCCCGTCCTCTCAGTGAAAACGTTCCAAATGCGCTGTCACCGCACGACTAATCATCTGTCGGTTCTCGATCATGTCGGAATAGGATCCGTTGATCCTTTTGCGTCTGTCACACGCCCCACAATCGCGAGTTTGAAGCTCGTCACAGTCATCCCTTCCCAGATCCTACTCGGAATACCACTGACAAGGTTTAGACATTCCGGATCTCAGGAATGGCCGCCAATAATTCTAGCCTATACCATGAAGGTTCCAATCTTAGATTAGAAACCCAAGAGATACGCATTCAAGCCATTGCTAGTAGAACAGAGATGGTTGTCAGGCACATGTTCATAGGTGAGAATGATGATGAGTGTCACGGATCATCACATCCATCAAGTTGAAGAACGAATGAATATCTTGGAGAAGAAATAGACTTGAGTTGAATAGAAAAACAATAGTACTTTGTATTAATTTTTGAAGAACAACAGAGCTCCACACCTTAATCTATGGTGTGTAGAAACTCCACCGTTGAAAATACATAAGAACAAGGTCTAGGCATGGCCGAATGGCCAGCCTCCAAACGTGTCTAAGATAGCATAAGGCTTCTCAAAGATCCATGGTATCCAAATACAATAGCAAAAGGTCCTATTTATAGAAAACTGGTAGCCTAGGGTTTACAGAAATCAGTAATTAATGCATAAATCTTCTTCCGGGCCCACTTGGTATGTGCTTGGGCTGATCATTGAAGCTTCCATGTGTAGAGACTTTTCTTGGAGTTAAACGCCAGCTTTTGTGCCAGTTTGGGCGTTTAACTCCAGCTTTTGTGCCAATTTTGGAGTTAAACGCCAGAATTCTTGAGCTGACTTGGAACACCGGTTTGGGCCATCAAATCTCGGGCAAAGTATGGACTATTATATATTGCTGGAAAGCCCAGGATGTCTACTTTCCAACGCAATTAAGAGCGTGCCAATTGGGCTTCTGTAGCTCCAGATAATCCACTTTGAGTGTAGGGAGGTCAGAATCCAATAGCATCTGCAGTCCTTTTTCAGCCTCTGAATCAGATTTTTGCTCAGGTCCCTCAATTTCAGCCAGAAAATACCTGAAATCACAGAAAAATACACAAACTCATAGTAAAGTCCAGAAAAGTGAATTTTATTTAAAAACTAATAAAAACATAATAAAAACTAACTAAAATATATTAAAAACATACTAAAAACAATGCCAAAAAGCGTATAAATTATCCGCTCATCAGATCTCCTCACCAAGTCCAACTTAGGACTATAAACCAAAGTTCTAGGTAGGAGACACCCAACCATGGTAATATCCTTCTAGCTTTCTCTCTTTTACTTTTTTTTTCACGAATAATTGGCAATATTGCTAGGTTGGTTAGATTTATTTTGATGTTTGTTAAGTGATTTTAGTGAAATAATGTGTTTTTAGGAGTTTTATGATGATTTGGGACTTGAAAACCTGTTTTGGATGTCATGTTTGATGCCTTAGAGGCAAAATTTTTGTTGCGGGAATAGAGACCTGTGCGTATGCAAAGCCTTGTGCGTCCTCACAGTTCCCCTGTTTTTCAGTTCCTATGCGTGCGCACAGCTAAATACGCATGCACACCCTTAAACACTCCCTCTGTTCCCAGCACGTGCACAGCTTGTGCGTAGGATCACTACCCCTTTCTCTCCTTCTGTGCGTCCGCACACCATGCATGCGGCCAGACACATCCCCTTTAAAAAAAAATCTCTTGTGCGAGCGCATCGCTTTGTGCGCTCACACAGCTTGAACAATCCCCCTGGCCAAAGCGCACACATAGGCTGTGCGTGTGAACCCAACCCTTTTTCTTCTTTTATGTGAGCGCACACCCTCCTGTGCACCCGCACAGGCTGCAATTCCCCTTCTGTCCGCAGCGTCCGCATGACCTTGTGCGTGCACATACCTTTCATTCTTTTTCCCTATCCGCGTCCGCACACGACCTTGTGCATCCGCACAGGTCACTTTTCGAACGTTAATTCGAAAAGAGGAGTGTTGTGCTTTAGTTTCCAACCCACACCCCAAACCTTTCTTCTTCTTCTCTCTGAAACCAACCTCTCCTCCTCACACCACCACTTCCCTCCACCCCACGACCAACCACCACTGGCAAACCCCCGTGCCGCCATCGCCCCTCTCTCTCTCTCTTCCTTTTTCCTTCTTCCCTCTCTTCCACATTTCCTCTTCTCTCTCTTCCCTGTCCCTGCCACCGGGTCACAGCCCTAGGCTGTACCTTCAGTCCGGCAACTTCACCAGCAGCGGCGAGCTCCTATGCCGCCGTGACGTTCACCACCTCCCACTCTCCATCTACTTCCTTCCTTCCTTCTGCATTACAGGTTTCAACCCCTGTTTCCCTGTTCCTGTTCCATTTCCACTGTTTTATTTTACATATTTTTAATTTGATTTTTAATTTTGTTTTAGTCATTAAGTGGTTATAGGTTAGTTGATTTCTGTTTCGGATTGAATGTTGCTGACGCTGGCTGATTATTTGGATTTTGCTGGGACTGAACTCTATTGTGTATAAACTGTGAATGTGAACTATGACTGCTGCCATGTATATTAATCTGTGTTTGCTGGTTATTATCTCTGCACATATTATGCTTGTTGAAATGCCTGAATGGGATTTTTGAATCTACTTCTGTGTCTGATCAACACCGATTTTGAATTTTCCTCCGTTCTGTATTCTTACTTCTTACGTGTGCAATTTTTCTATTCTTGAGAATGCTGCCTAAGATTGATTGATTTATGCACTCTGTGTTTAAGTTGGAAAACCAATTTGAAATTGAAATTTTACAGCTATGTTTCTTCTGTTTGGTGTCCATTGTACTGTGCATGCCACATTTTACTTGATGAATTGCTAGCTGAGCACTTAGTTGTTAGCTTTTGCCGAGATATCAAACTGAACCTGAATTTTGCAGCCGGGTATATTATTGAGCCGAAATTCATTCTGTCTGATGCATGTGCAAGTGAATAACATGCTAGTTACTGCATTATATGCTAACTGCCCACTGCTTTTTGTTCCAAAGCCAAATTAGAATTAATCTTGACATTTTGGAATCTGTCTGGTACCTTTTTCCAGCAGTACACATGATGTTTGTTTTGTGAATTGATCAAATGCTTATTCATGTATCTTTAATATCAATGAAAATATACATAGCAACTTGTTTCTTTATGTTTTTGAGCAGTGCACCTTGTTTTTCAATCAAGCATTGCTTTGGCCAAGAGATTATGTATATGGGATCATTTCTTACTTATCAACATGAATATGTCATGCTTTCACTATGGCTTTGATTCTTGCCTTTTGTGTCAAATTCTGCAAACTCTTTCAATTTCCAAGGCACAGTTGCAACTATCATTTCTTTCAATTCAATTCACTTGAATCACACACCTGAGTCATGTATACCCTTTAATTGTTGATTACTCTCTTTTATGACACTTAGGTTGCTTGATTTTGGGGAAGTGCATTTTCTTTTGAACATTCAACTATTTTATACATGTTTTCCCCCAATTGAGTGTTTGTTTATCTGATTGGCTCTTAATTGAATTGTTTGATTATATCCTTCTTCTTCTTGTGAATTTTATCTGTTTCTCCTGAGTTGTATTCTATTTTTGTCTTTTTCAGGATGGCCCACAAAAGAAAGGAGAAAGCCAACCCCTTGGCTCGTCCTCCTCCTGTGCCTCCAAGTGACCAACCAGACACATTCATTAACTCTGAAGCCCAAGAACAATATAAGAAATTGGAAAAATGGGCCTTCCATTATGAGAGAAAGCTCAACCTGCCTGAGAAATATGCGGACCAGATTCTCATTCGACTAAATTTTTATCATTGGGAATTTGTAAAATTCGACCCGGTGGAAGTAAATGAACACCAGGTCAAGGAATTTTATGCAAATTTCCGCAAGAGGGATGCCCAAACTATTTTTCTAAGAGGTGTCACCTTGGACACCTCTAATACTGCTTTAGAGGCCCTCTTGGATATTCCGCATATTCCTTCGGCTCGAGACGCTTACACTCAAATAATGACGGACGTGACAATGGGCAAGATTTCTTTGGATGTGGTCCTGGAAAAGATTGGCCAGCCTGAGGCTAGATGGGAATATGGTGCGTAGAAATCGTGAAGGTTCATTCCTTGGTAACGGCGCTAAAAACTTAATACGCATGTTCATAATCTTAGTTCTTTGTCACAACTTCGCACAACTAACCAGCAAGTGCACTGGGTCGTCCAAGTAATAAACCTTACGTGAGTAAGGGTCGATCCCACGGAGATTGTCAGCTTGAAGCAAGCTATGGTCATCTTGCAAATCTTAGTCAGGCAGATTCATATGGTTATGGATTTTTGATAATTAAAATATAATTAAAATATAAATAAAACGTAAATTAAAGATAGAGATACTTATGTAATTCATTGGTGAGAGTTTCAGATAAGCATATGAAGATGCTTGTTCCTCCTGAACCTCTGCTTTCCTATTGTCTTCATCCAATCATTCATACTCCTTTCTATGGCAAGCTGTATGTTAAGCGTCAATGTTGTCAATGGCTACATCCTGTCCTCTCAGTGAAAATGGTCCAATGCGCTGTCACTGCATGGCTAATCATCTATCGGTTCTCGATCATACTGGAATAGGATCCATTGATCCTTTTGCGTCTGTCACTACGCCCAGCACTCGCGAGTTTAAAGCTCGTCGCAACCATCCCTTCCCAGATCCTACTCGGAATACCACAGACAAGGTTTAGACTTTCCAGATCTCAAGAATGGCCGTCCATGGATTCTAACTTATTCCACGAAGACTCTGATTAAGGAATCCCAGAGATATTCATTCAATCTAAGGTAGACCGGAAGTGGTTGTCAGGCACGCGTTCATAGGTTGGGAATGATGATGACTGTCACGATCATCACATTCATATTGAAGTGCGAATGAATATCTTAGAATCGGAATGAGTTTGAATTGAATAGAAAAATGATAGTACTTTGTATTAATTCATGAGGAACAACAGAGCGCCACACCTTAATCTATGGTGTGTAGAAACTCTACCGTTGAGAATACATAAGAGCAAGGTCCAGGCATGGCCGAGTGGCCAGCCCTCATAAAGGTCTAAGATAGCATAAAAATGATCAAAGATGTCTAATACAATAGTAAAAGGTCCTATTATATCAGACTAGTTACTAGGGTTTACAGAAATGAGTAAATGATGCAGAAATCCACTTCTGGGACCCACTTGGTGTGTGCTTGGGCTGAGCATTGAGCTTTACACGTGTAGAGGCTTCTCTTGGAGTTGAACGCCAGTTTATAACCTGTTTCTGGCGTTTAACTCCACTTTGCAACCTATTTCTGGCGTTTAACTCTAGAATGCAACATGGAACTGGCGTTGAACGCCAGTTTGTGTCATCTAAACTCGGGCAAAGTATAGACTATTATACATTGCTGGAAAGTCCTGGATGTCTACTTTCCAACGCAATTGAGAGCGCGCCATTTGAAGTTCTGTAGCTCCAGAAAATCCACTTTGAGTGCAGGGAGGTCAGAATCCAGCAGCATCTGCAGTCCTTCTTCAATCTTTGAATCTGATTTTTGCTCAAGTCCCTCAATTTCAGCCAGAAAATACCTGAAATCACAGAAAAATACACAAACTCATAGTAAAGTCCAGAAATGGGATTTTTCATTAAAAACTAATAAAAATATACTAAAAACTAACTAAATCATACTAAAAACTATGTAAAAATAATGCCAAAAAACGTGTAAATTATCCGCTCATCACAATACCAAACTTAAATTGTTGCTTGTCCCCAAGCAACTGAAAATCAAATAGGATAAAAAGAAGAGAATATACTATGAATTCCAAAATATCAATGAAACTTAGCTCCAATCAGATGAGCGGGACTAGTAGCTTTTTGCCTCTTGAATAGTTTTGGCATCTCACTTTATCCATTGAAGTTCAGAATGATTGGCATCTATAGGAACTTAGAATTCAGATAGTGTTATTGATTCTCCTAGTTCAGTATGTTGATTCTTGAACACAGCTACTTTATGAGTCTCTGCCGCGGCCCTAAGCACTTTGTTTTCCAGTATTACCACCGGATACATAAATGCCACAAACACATAACTGGGTGAACCTTTTCAGATTGTGACTCAGCTTTGCTAGAGTCCCCAATTAGAGGTGTCCAGGGTTCTTAAGCATACTCTTCTTTTTTCTTTGGACCTCGACTTTAACTGCTCAGTCTCAAGTTTTCACTTGACACCTTCACGCCACAAGCACATGGTTAGGGACAGCTTGGTTTAGCCGCTTAGGCCAGGATTTTATTCCTTTAGGCCCTCCTATCCACTGATGCTCAAAGCCTTGGATCCTTTTTACCCTTGCCTTTTGGTTTTAAGGGCTATTGGCTTTTTCTGCTTGCTTTTTCTTTTTCTTTTTCTTTTTTTTTTTACTTTTTTTTCGCCATTTTCTTTTTTTTTTCTTTTTTTTTCTGCAAGCTTTTGTATTCACTACTTTTTCTTGCTTCAAGAATCATTTTTATGATTTTTCAGATTATTAAATAACATGTCTCCTTTTTCATCATTCTTTCAAGAGCCAACATATTTAACATTCATAAACAATAATTTCAAAAGACATATGCACTGTTCAGGCATTCATTCAGAAAACAAAAAGTATTGTCACCACATCAAAATAACTAAACTAGTTTCAAGGATGAATTCAAAACCATGTACTTCTTGTTCTTTTGTAATTAAAGCATTTTTCATTTAAGAAAGATGATGTATTCATAAGACATTCATAGCTTTAAGACATAGACACTTAAACACTAGTGATCATGTAATAAGACACAAACATAAATAAACATAAAGCATAATAAACAAAAAACAGTAAAATAAATAGACAAGGAGATTAAGGAATGAGTCCACTTTAGTAAGGGTGGCGTCTTCCTCTTCTTGAAGAAATAATGGTGCTTTTGAGCTCCTCTATGTCTCTTCCTTGCCTTTGTTGCTCCTCCCTCACAGCTCTTTGATCTTCTCTAATCTCATGAAGGATGATGGAGTGCTCTTGATGCTCCACCCTTAGTTGTCCCATGTTGGAACTTAATTCTCCTAGGGAGGTGTTAATTTGCTCCCAATAGTTTTGTGGAGGAAGGTGCATCCCTTGAGGCATCTCAGGGATTTCATGGTGGGGGATTTCCTCATGCTCTTGTTGAGGTCCATGATCTCTTATTTGCTCCATCCTTTTCTTAGTGTTGGGCTTGTCCTCTTCAATGAGGATGTCTCCCTCTATGTCAATTTCAGCCGAATTGCAGAGGTGGCATATGAGGTGAGGAAAGGCTAACCTTGCCCAAGTGGAGGACTTGTCAGCCACCTTGTAAAGTTCTTGAGGTATAATCTCATGAACTTTCACCTCCTCTCCAATCATGATACTATGGATTATGATGGCCCGGTCTATAGTAACTTCAGACAGGTTACTAGTAGGAATGATTGAGCGTTGAATGAACTCTAACCATCCCCTAGCCACTGGTTTGAGGTCATGCCTTCTTAATTGAACCGACTTGCCTCTTGAGTCAATTTTCCATTGAGCTCCTTCCTCACATATGTCTATGAGGACTTGGTCCAACCTTTGATCAAAGTTGACCCTTCTTGTGTAGGGGCATGCATTCTCTTCCATCATTGGCGAGTTGAACGCCAGCCTTACATTTTCCGGACTGAAGTCTAAGTATTTCCCCCGAACTATGGTAAGACAATGCTTTGGATTCGGGTTCACACTTTGATCATGGTTCCTAGGGATCCATGTATTTGCATAGAACTCTTGAACCATTAAGATCCCGACTTGTTGAATGGGGTTGGTGAGAACTTCCCAACCTCTTCTTTGGATCTCAAGTTGGATCTCTAGATACTCATTATTTTTGAGCTTGAAAGGAACCTCAGGGATCACTTTCTTCTTGGCCACAACTTCATAGAAGTGGTCTTGATGGACCTTTGAGATGAATCTCTCCATCTCTCTGGGCTCAGAGGTGGAAGTAATTGCCTTCCCTTTCCTCTTTCTTGAGGTTTCTCTGGCCTTAAGAGCCATTAATGGTTATGGAAAGACAAAAAGCTATACTTTTACCACACCAAACTTAAAATGTTTGCTCGTCTCCGAGCAAAAGAAGAAAGAAGAAAGGAGATGAAGAAGAGAAATGGAGGAGAGGGAGAGAGGAGTGTATTCGGCCAAGGGAAAGAAGAGAGGGTTGTGTTGTGTGAAAATGAAGAAGGAATGAGGGGTTTATATAGGAGTGTGGGGAGGGTTAAGGTTCGGCCATTAGGGTTGGGTTTGGGAGGGAAAAGATTTTAAATTTTGTAGGTAGGTGGGGTTTATGGGGAAGAGTGGATGGATGTGAATGGTGAAGAGGTGATGGGGAATAGTGATTGAGGTGATTGGGGAAGGGTATTTGGGGAAGAAAGTTATGAAAAGGTGTGAAGAGGAGAGAAGAAGATGTGGGGATTCTGTGGGGTCCACAGATCAAGTGGGGTCAAGGACTTAACATCCCTGCTCCAATTAGGCGTGTAAAATGCCCTTGTTGTGCAATCCTGGCGTTTAACGCCAGACTGCTGCTTGTTTCTGGCGTTAAACGCCCAAATGTAGCCTATTTCTGGCATTTAACGCCAGGCAGATGCTTGTTTCTGGCGTTAAATGCCAGCTTGGGTCTTGTTTCTGGCGTTAAACGCCAGACAGATGCTTGTTTCTGGCGTTTAAATGCCAAACTGCTCTCCTCCAGGGTGTGCTATTTTTAATGCTATTTTTCATTCTGTTTTTGATTTTTCAGTAGTTTTTGTGACTCCACATGATCATCAACCTACTAAAACACGAAATAACAAAAGGAAAATAAAATAGATATAATTAAATAACATTGGGTTGCCTCCCAATAAGCGCTTCTTTAATGTCAATAGCTTGACAGTGAGCTCTCATGGAGCCTCACAGATGTTCAGAGCATTGTTGGGACCTCCCAATACCAAACTTAGAGTTTGACTGTGGGGGTTCAACACCAAACTTAGAGTTTGGTTGTGGCCTCCCAACACTAAACTTAGAGTTTGATTGTGGGGGCTTTGGTTGACGCTGCAGTGATAGAAGCTTTTCATGCTTTCTCTCCATGGTTACAGAAGGAGATCCTTGAGTCTTAAACGCAAGGTTGTCCTAATTCAGTTGAAGGACCAATTCTTCTCTGTCCACATCAATCATAGCTCTTGCTGTGGCTAGGAAGGGTCTTTCAAGGATGATGGATTCATCCTCTTCCTTTCCAGTGTCTAGGATTATGAAATCAGCAGGGATGTAAAGGCCTTCAACCTTTACTAACATGTCCTCTACTTGTCGATAAGCCTGTTTTCTTGAGTTGTCTGCCATCTCTAATGAGATTCTGGCAGCTTGCACCTCAAAGATCCCAAGTTTCTCCATTACAGAGAGGGGCATTAAGTTTATTCCTGACCCCAGGTCACACAGAGCCTTCTCAAAGGTCATGGTGCCTATGGTACAGGGTATTAAGAATTTGCCAGGATCCTGTTTCTTTTGAGGTAATTTCTGCCTATCCAATGCATTCAGTTCATTGGTGAGCAAGGGAGGTTCATCTTCCCAAGTCTCATTACCAAATAATTTGGCATTCAGTTTCATGATTGCACCAAGGTACTTAGCAACTTGCTCTTCAGTAATTTTTTCATCCTCTTCAGAGGACGAATACTCATCAGAGCTCATGAAGGGCAGAAGGAGGTTCAATGGAATCTCTATGGTCTCTAATTGAGCCTCTGATTCCTTTGGTTCCTCGAAGGGAAACTCCTTATTGGTCACTGGACGTCCCAGGAGGTCTTCCTCACTAAGATTCACGTCCTCCTCCTCCCTTGTAGGTTCGGCCATGATGGTTAAATCAATGGCCTTGCACTCTCTCTTTGGATTTTCTTCTGTATTGCTTGGGAGAGTACTAGGAGGAGTTTCAGTGACTCTTTTACTCAGCTGGCCCACTTGTGCCTCCAAATTTCTAATGGAGGACCTTGTTTCATTCATGAAACTTACAGTGGCCTTAGATAGATCAGAGACTATATTTGCTAAGCTAGATGGATTCTGCTCAGAATTCTCTGTCTATTGCTGAGTGGATGATGGAAAAGGCTTGCTATTGCTAAACCTATTTCTTCCACCATTATTAAAGCCTTGTTGAGGCTTTTGTTGATCCTTCCATGAGAAATTTGGATGATTTCTCCATGAGGGATTATAGGTGTTTCCATAGGGTTCACCCATGTAATTCACCTCTGCTATTGCAGGGTTCTTAGGATCATAAGCTTCTTCTTCAGAAGATGCCTCTTTAGTACTGTTGGATGATTCCTTCAATCCATTAAGACTCTAAGAGATCATATTGACTGGCTGAGTCAATATTTTATTCTGAGCCAATATGGCATTCAGAGTATCAATTTCAAGAACTCCCTTCCTCTGAGGTGTCCCATTACTCACAGGATTCCTTTCAGAAATGTACATGAACTGGTTATTTGTAACCATGTCAATGAGTTCTTGAGCTTCTGCAGGCGTTTTCTTTAGGTGAATGGATCCACCTGCAGAATGGTCTAATGACATCTTTGATAATTGAGACAGACCATCATAGAATATATCCAGGATGGTCCATTCTGAAAGCATGTTAGAAGGACACTTTTTGGTCAGTTCCTTGTATCTCTCCAAAGCTTCATAGAGGGATTCACCTTCCTTCTGTCTGAAGGTTTGAACATCCACTCTAAGCTTGCAAAGCTTTTTAGGAGGAAAGAACTTGGCTAAGAAAGCCGTGACCAGCTTATCCCAAGAGTTCAGGCTGTCTTTAGGTTGAGAGTCCAACCATATTCTAGCTCTGTCTCTTATAGCAAATGGGAAAAGCATAAGCCTGTAGACCTCGGGATCAACTCCATTGGTCTTAATAGTATCACAGATCTGCAAGAATTCAGTTAAGAACTGAAAGGGATCTTCAGATCGAAGTCCATAAAACTTGCAATTCTGTTGCGTCAGAGAAACTAGTTGAGGTTTCAGCTCAAAATTGTTTCCTCCACTGGCAGGGATTGAGATGCTTCTTCCATGTAAATTGGAATTAGGTGCAGTAAAGTCACCAAGCATCTTTTTTGCATTGTTATTATTTTTGGCCATGCCTCCTTTTTCAAAAATTTCTGTCAGATCTTCTCCAGAGAGTTGTGCTTTAGCTTCCTCTTCAGAGTCCTTTCAGGTTCAGGGTCAGCTTCAACAAGAATGTTCTTATCCTTGTTCCTGCTCATATAAAAAAGAAGAAAACAAAAAAGAAGGAGAATCCTCTATGTCACAGTATAGAGATTCCTTATGTAAGTATAAGAAGAGAATAATGGAGGAAGGAAAAGATAAGAATCCAAACACAAGGGAGAGGAATGAGTTCGAATTCTTGGGTGAAAGAGGGGTGTTAGTAGATGAATAAATAATTAGAAAGAGATGAGGAGAGGAGAGATTCAAAAATTAAATAAATTAAAATAAAAGTATTTTTGTTTTTAAATTGAATTTAAAATAAAAAATAAAAATTAAAGTTTGAAAATTAAGAAAGGAAAATTGAATCAAATTAAATTAAATTTAAAACAATTAGTTAATTTAAAAAGGAATTTTGAAAAAGAGGGAAGGAATTTTCGAAAATTAGAGATAGAATTAGTTAGGTAGTTTTGAAAAAGATATGATTGAAATAGTAAACTTTTAAAAAATCAAACAAAAAGTCAAGTAGTTAATTGAAAAAGATTTGAAAATGAATTTTTGAAAAGATAAGAAGTTAGAAAAGAAGTTGGAAAAGATTTTGAAATTGATTTTGAAAAAGATGTGATTGACATTTATTTTGAAAAAGATTTGAAAAAGAAATTTAAAAAGATTTAATTTTTGAAATCAAAGTTGATTACTTGACTAACAAGAAACTAAAAAGGTATTATTCTAGAGTTTAAAGATTGCACCTTTCTTACTAGGCAAGTAACAAACTTAAAAATTTTGAATCAATCACATTAATTGTTAGCATTAATTTCGAAAATATGAAATAAAAATAAGAAAAAGATTTTGAAAATCAATTTGAAATTTTCGAAAATCATAAAAGAAAATGAAAAAAATTTGAAAAAGATAGAATTTTTAAATTGAAAATTTGATTTGACTCATAAGAAACAACTAAATTTTAAAAAGTTTTGAAAAAGTCAACTCAAATTTTCGAAAATTTATGAGAGAAAAAGGGAAAGATATTTTTTTTTTATTTTTGAAATTTTAATGATGAGAGAGAAAAACACAAAAAAAAGACACAATGCATGGAAATTTTAGATCAAAACACATGATGCATGCAAGAACACTATGAATGTCAAGATGAACACCAAGAACACTTTGAATGTCAAGATGAACACCAAGAACTTATTTTTGAAAATTTTGAAGAAAAGAAAAACATGCAAGACACAAAACTTAGAAATTTTCAAACTTTAGACACTAACAAATTGAAAATGCATATGGAAAACAAGAAAAAACACAAAACAAGAAATTTTAAAGATCAAACAAGAAGACTTACTAAGAAGAACTTGAAGATCATGGAGAATGCAATGCATGGATTTTCGAAAAATGCAAGAAAGAGATAAACATGCAATTGACACCAAACTTAAAAACTGACACAAGATTCAAGCAAGAAACATCAAATTAATTTTTTTGGTTTTTATGATTTTATAAGATTTTTTTTTTGGTTTTTTTTTCGAAAATTATTTTGGGTAAAAGGAAAAAGAAGAATTTTTTTTATATATTATTTTTGAAAATAAGAAATAAAAAAGCTTAAAAATAAAATAAAAATACCTAATCTGAGCAACAAGATGAACCGTCAGTTGTCCAAACTCGAACAATCCCCGGCAACGGTGCCAAAAACTTGGTGCGCAGAAATCGTAACGGTTCATTCCTTGGTAACGGCGCTAAAAACTTAATACGCACGTTCATAATCTTAGTTCTTTGTCACAACTTCGCACAACTAACAAGCAAGTGCACTGGGTCGTCCAAGTAATAAACCTTACATGAGTAAGGGTCGATCCCACGGAGATTGTCGGCTTGAAGCAAGCTATGGTCATCTTGCAAATCTTAGTCAGGCAGATTCATATGGTTATGGATATTTGATAATTAAAATATAAATAAAACGTAAATTAAAGATAGAGATACTTATGTAATTCATTGGTGAGAGTTTTAGATAAGCGTATGAAGATGCTTGCTCCTCCTGAACCTCTGCTTTCCTATTGTCTTCATCCAATCATTCATACTCCTTTCTATGGCAAGCTGTATGTTAGGCGTCACCATTGTCAATGGCTACATCCTGTCCTCTCAGTGAAAATGGTCCAATGCGCTGTCACTGCATGGCTAATCATCTGTTGGTTCTCGATCTTACTGGAATAGGATCCATTGATCCTTTTGCGTCTATCACTACGCCCAGCACTCGCGAGTTTGAAGCTCATCGCAGCCATCCCTTCCCAGACCCTACTCAGAATACCACAGACAAGGTTTAGACTTTCCGGATCTCAAGAATGGCCGTCCATGGATTCTAACTTATACCACGAAGACTCTGATTAAGGAATCCCAGAGATATTCATTCAATCTAAGGTAGAACGGAAGTGGTTGTCAGGCACGCGTTCATAGGTTGGGAATGATGATGACTGTGATGATCATCACATTCATATTAAAGTGCGAATGAATATCTTAGAATCGGAATAAGCTTAAATTGAATAGAAAAACAATAGTACTTTGTATTAATTCATGAGGAACAGCAGAGCTCCACACCTTAATCTATGGTGTGTAGAAACTCTACCGTTGAAAATACATAAGAGCAAGGTCCAGGCATGGCCGAGTGGCCAGCCACCATAAAGGTCTAAGATAGCATAAAACTGATCAAAGATGTCTAATACAATAGTAAAAGGTCCTATTTATATCAGACTAGTTACTAGGGCTTACAGAAATGAGTAAATGATGCAGAAATCCACTTCTGGGGCCCACTTGGTGTGTGCTTGGGCTGAGCATTGAGCTTTACACATGTAGAGGCTTCTCTTGGAGTTGAACACCAGTTTGTAACCTGTTTCTGGCGTTTAACTCCACTTTGCAACCTGTTTCTGGCGTTTAACTCTAGAATGCAACATGGAACTGGTGTTGAACGCCAGTTTGAGTCATTTAAACTCGGGCAAAGTATAAACTATTATATATTTCTGGAAATCCCTGGATGTCTACTTTCCAACGCAATTAAGAGCGCACCATTTGGAGTTCTGTAGCTCCAGAAAATCCATTTTGAGTGCAGGGAGGTCAGAATCCAGCAGCATCTGTAGTCCTTCTTCAACCTCTGAATCTGATTTTTGCTCAAGTCCCTCAATTTCAGCCAGAAAATACCTAAAATCACAGAAAAACACACAAACTCATAGTAAAGTCCAGAAATGTGATTTTTCATTAAAAAACTAATAAAAATATACTAAAAACTAACTAAATCATACTAAAAACTATGTAAAAATAATGCAAAAAAGCGTATAAATTATCCGCTCATCAGAATACAACAAGGGAGAGCAGCCAGTTCCGCTGAGAATTGCGTGCACTGACCTCAACCCAGAGACAAGGATCTGGCAGCAGATCATTGCCGACTACATTCTTCCAAGCATGCATGCCACGCATATCAGAGTCCGTGTGGCAGTTTTGCTGTGGGCTATTCTGAAGGGGAAGAGGATCTATGTTCTTCCCCTTATCAGAGAGTCGATGATGAAGGGGAACCAACAGCTGAAATACAACATTCTCTTTCCATCATTGATCACCAGATTAGTAGCTCTATCTGGTGTAGAAAGACGCCCAACATACCGGACGTCTGTGTACATCAGTAAGCAGCCATTTCTGTCATACGCCGATTATGACGGGCTGTCTCAGAAGAAGAGGAAGACCACTGAGTCTACATCAACAGCAACAGAGCCTTCGGCACCTTCTACAGCACCGGCACCCACATCCCAACCCCAGACACCATATGAGTTGTGTCGGGAGATCCTTCAGGCTGTCCATCGATTCGAACGCTGCAACATTCGCCGCTTCTACTGGATTGTGGTGAAGTTTGAGGGTAGAGACCCTGGGCCACCTCCTCCAGATACACCAGAGCCTGAGGCCGAGGAGCCTGCATCTGAGGCGCCAGCAGCTGAAGCTGGCCAGGTAGTCCAGACACCTAAGCAGAGACCTGAGGAGCGTAGATTTGAGCAGCCGACAGCTGGAGCCGAGTTGACAGTTGAGATGGCAGTAGAGACAGCTGACCAGGCAGCCGAGACAGCTGACCAGGCAGTTGAGTCCACACTAGTGACATCCGGAGCCCTCATTGTTTATCAGCGTCATCATCACCCACCACCATCTGACAGTGGAGCTTCACATGGTTGATTCCCCCGAGTGATTATTTTGAGCACTGAGGACAATGCATGACTTAAGTGTGGGGGAGGATCTGCGTTATTTTGGGTGTAAACATTCTTTCCTGAACACTCTTATTTAGTTTATTTTCAGTTTTATTATGCTTTTGTTGATATTGACAGCACCTTATTTTTTGCTACCGTTTAGTACTTTCTTGATCCTAATTGTTCATGTTACTTTTTACTTGTTGAAAATTAGGAAAAGAACTAGGAAATTTTGAAAAATTTTGCATCCATCACATCATACATACATATAGAAAATAATTTTGGTGAAAAACAATAAGGATTTTCAAGAATTTTGTGAAGGGCATGCTATTGGATTGATTGAGAAAAATGCATTCAAACTTGCTTGAATGATTTCTTTTTGGAACATAGAAGAGTAAAGAATAATTACCTTGTGAGTTTTTAGGCAATATTGAGTGGTTACACATTTTAACCACTAATTTTGTTTATTGTGTGATATATCTCTTCTATGATTATAATCTTGGTTTTGCTTAATTCTTTATTTCCAATGATTGATGTTTTGAATTGCATTGAGCATGATTGAGGGCATCTTTGTTTAAAAGCTTACTTTTCCTATATAGCCTACCCTTTGCATCTACCATTGTTAAATCCTTTTGAGCTTTAATTAACCCCATTGTTTATAATATTACCACATCACAAATTTAAGCGAAAAATCATGTCTTACCTTAGATTGTATCCTTGATTGGCTTAGGTTGGAGAAGTGTGTATCATTTAAGTGTGGGGGAATCTTTTGGGAAACTTTGGTAGTAAATGAAAATGTTTAATTTGGGTATTTCATTGAAAATTTTAGAAAATGGGCGCACTCATGTATGAGCTACTAGAACCATATGCATTTAATTTCAAAAAAAAAAAAAACCCTTCATCATAAAAAGGGCGCGAAATTACCCAAAAGGGTAATCAAATGAATAAAGAATTGCATATGCGATGTTTTTGTGAGAAAAGCATACATGAGTGTTTGTGAAAAAGAATTAATGGAAGGTTAGGATTGCATTTTGTTTTGATTTGGTTGATATAGGTTGATGTGGATGACTTAAACTAATCAAGGATTCAACCATTTTAGTCCACTTGGCCATATCTATCCCACCTTTACCCTAACACTATTACAATCATATGAAGTCCTCATGATAATTGCATTCATGCATCACTTGTTGTTGATTATTAGATGAAAAGTAATTCCTTGAAAGCATGATTAGGAGAGACTTGAGTGATTAAACCCCTAAACACTGAGTGACTAGAGTGTATACACACCTAGTGAGGGTTCAATTACTCAACTCTATGTTTCCATTCTTCTTATCATGTACTCTTGCAAGTTGCTTCACTTTGATGAGTTGAATAAATTCTTTAGATTTTGGATGCATTGGATTATTTCCTTGCTTAGCCCTATTATTCCATACTTGCTTGGAAACTTGATTGTTTGTTTTCACCAATTTCATATAGATACTATAGATAGATATATAGATATAGATCGTATATAATATACTTGCATGCATATAGGTAGTTGCATTTAATAAGTTGATTACCCCTTTGATCATTCTCCTTATTAGTTTAGCATGAGGACATGCTATCGTTTAAGTGTGGGAGAATTGATGAGTCCATATTTGATGGTATATTTTGACTCAATTTGGATAGATTCTAGCACATGAACTCACACTTAAGCACCAAAATAGCATACTTTTATGTTTGATCCCTGATTTGATCTTAAATGTGAAAATATGCGTTTTAATGCTTAGATTAGTGATTTTCAATTCCACTCTTATGTCATTCGATGCCGTGATATTGTTTGTGACTGATTTCAGGTCTTGGAGGCAAGAATGGATAGCCAAAAGTGAAGGAAAGCATGTGCAAGGGAGAAAACATGAAGAAAACAAGAAAAGCACACACAGCGAAGTGTGCATGCGCACAGCCCTGCATGCACGCGTACAAGCGAGAATTTCCATGTGTGCGTACGAACGAGTACCTGTGCGTACGCACAGGTCAATTTTCAGCCGAGTGTGCGGATGCACACATCTGTGCGTCCGCACAGGTCCCTGTACGTGATTGCATTAATGAATCATGTGTTGCGCGAATTTGGAGGCCTCTTGGGCCATCTCGGAAGGCTGGGATGCTGTTTTGGAGTGCTATATGAAGGAGAATTTGTCACTTATCAAGGGGGACACATTGGAGGACAATTTTACATAGTTTTTCATAGTATTAGGAGTAGGAGTAGGAGTAGTATAGCATTGCTCTCTTAGGGTTTTAATTTCCATCTCTATTGTAGCATTTTATAGCAAGCTTTTCTTTTGGATTTTGCCTACACGTGATTGCATTAATGAAACACGTGCTGCGCGAATTTGGACGCCCTTGCCTCATTTTTGGAAAGCTGAAATGCTGTTTTTGAGTGCTATATAAAGGAGACTTCAACACTTATCAAAGGGGGGCTCACTTAGATAGTTTTAGAGAGTAATTAGGAGTAGGAGTAGTGTAGCATTGCTCTCTTAGAGTTTCATTTATCAATTTCCATTATAGCATTTTATAGCAAGCTTTGATTTTTAAATTTACTTCTTCAATTATAAGTACTCTCAATTTCCTCTTTAATTAAAGCACTTTTACTTTCACTTCCTTTTGGTTCAAGTTACTTTGTTCATATTATAATTTTGTGTTTCTTGAAGTTTTGATCAATGAATTTTATGTTTCATGCTTCCTTTATGTTTGATTGCTTGTTTATGTTTGGGTTTGTTAATAGTTGGTTATAGTTTTCCATTTTGCTTTGCAATTTTCCATGTTTTACTTTTATGCATACAAGGTGTTTGTGAAAATACCAACTCTAGATTTTGAGTAGATTTTCCCACCTTGGCTTGTGGTTTGAGTTCCTAGGATATTAGAGTCATAATGTCCGACATTTAGTGGTAATTCTTGGGTAGTTAGTTGACTCTTGTTTCCATTAACGCTAGCCTTTTATCAACTTGTTTGGTAAGTTGGTGAGGACTTATGGATTAAGGTCAATTATGCTTGCTTGACTTACTCCTTGATGGTTGGGGTTGACTAGGCGAGATTGACTCATCATAATTACCATAGTTGTGGTTATGGCGATGATAGGATTCCTTGGATCCTCATTCCCAAGTCAAGGTTCTTTATTTCATTTACAGCATTTTCACTAGTTTTGATCTTGTTTCCTTTTAGTTGCATTAATTCCAATTTTGGTCGTTGCTTAGTTCCTTCATTGCTTAGTTCTTTTAATCTTTAGTTCTTTGATTGCACAAAACCCATTTTGTCCCCTTAGCAATCGAAAGCGTAACATTTCATTTGCATTCCTAAGGAGAACGACCCGAGGTTGAATTACTCTCGATCTCAGTTTATACTTTGTATTGAATTTAGTATTTGATTAAGAGAATTTATTGTTGGTTTGGACTATGCTACTAATGAATTGATTTTCGATTCTAAACCGGAAAAAGTTCTTCTTCATCAAATTTGGCGCCGTTGCCGGGGATGCAAACGGTGTTATATCTTTTGGTTGTTGTAAATATGTTAATAGTGTAAATAGCTCTTTTTGGTTGTTTGGTTGTTTTTCCTAGTAGGATTTTATTTATATTTTCTTGATGACTTTTTCACACCATCACCACAATGCACCCCAATGGAACCCAAACACTTACCTTTATAGTTACCAATCTCATACACCATCCCCTCACTACATACGAAACCAAAACCCTTACGCCCATGAGTTTGATTGTCAACCTTCATCACCTCAATCTTCATCTTCATATATGGATCAAGCCACACAAGAAGTACTTTTCATGCTCTTTCAAGAACAATAAGAGTTCCAGAAGAAGTAAGAAAAAGTCATGCCTACCTTAGCAAAAGCTTTGGGTTAATTAGCTTCATTGCGTTCATGCCACAAGCAAGAAATTCTAGTGGATGAATGTATGGGACCAAGTAAAAAGTATGGAGTGAAAAAAGAATTGTAAAATCAAGAAGAAGACGTCAAGTCCCAACATGAAGTGCAAAAGGAGAGAAATGAAGAGTGGGTAGGAATTGATCAAGAGGATTCCATCATTCAAGATTTTTTGTCCAACTTGGGTAATTCCTTCTATGACCTTCATGAATCTCCATTGTTAAAATTGGAAGGAGATGTTGATGTGGACTTCACACAACCTCCGATTTTTGACTTGAGTGATGATGAAGAAGATTCAAAAGAGGTTGAGGAAGATTCTATTCGCCAAGAAGTGAAATCATTTGTGCGAGAGCAAATTGAGTGGGTGAAGACTTCTCCAACAAGATTTCTAGGCCCACATCAATATGCCATTTTATAAATGGATGGTCAATGATAAACCACTATTTTATGGTTTATCTTGTGCTCAATTGAGTAGATTTTACCAATCTTTCATACACTTATTCATATGATTTGCATGAGTTTACGTTTTCCTTCCCGATTTTGTGCTATGATTGAAAACATGCTTCTTTGGTCTTAATTTTGATATGTTTAATCTTTTCTTATTACCATTCGATGCCTTGATATGTGTGTTAAGTGTTTTCAGAGATTACAGGGAAGGAATGGCTTAGAGGATGGAAAGGAATCATGCAAAAGTGGAAGGAATACAAGAAGTTGAAGGAACTGCAAAGCTGTCAGCCTGACCCTCTCGCACTAAAACGACCATAACTTGAGCTACAAAGATCCAAATGATGCTGTTCTAGTTGAGTTGGAAAGCTAACGTCCGTGGCTTCGATTTGATATATAATTTGCCATAGTTTCCTTGACGATAAGTGACTCAAACGCATGATCCACGCGGACGCGTCACAGTGGCGAAAATACAGCGTGTTTGAATTCGAAACCAGCGAATTCTGGGCTATTTCTGACCCAGTTCTCGGCCCAAAAAACACAGATTAGAGGCTATAAAGTAGGAGAATATATCCATTCATCAGACAACTCATATACATTCATATTCACATAGTTTTAGGATTAGATGTAGTTCTTAGAGAGAGAGGTTCTCCCCTCTCTCTTAGGATTAGGATTAGGATTTATATTAGGATTTAGGATTTCAACTTCTTCTCAGGTTCAATACTCCTTTTATATTTTTATTTATTCTAATGCTTTTATTCGTATCTGACTCATGTTACCAATTTGGCTTATGAATTCTTTATGTTTAGATTGATTTTCTTAATTAATATAATTTGAGGTATTTCAGATTCGATATTGCTTTGCTTTATTTATGTTATGGATGCTTTTAATTTAATTTAGATATTCTCTCCCTTTTGGCTCTGGTTAAGTAATTGGTGACGCTTGAGTTATCAAATAAAGCAGTGGTTGAAATTGGGAGTTGCTGATTAATTTGAGTTCCAATAACTCTAGCCTTTCCAAAGGAAACACTAGGACTTGAGGATGAAATTAATTAGTCCACTTGACTTAACTAAGTGGGATTAAAACCCAATTCTCATCACCATTGATAAGGATAACTAGGATAGGAATTCCAGTTCTCATACCTTGCCAAGAGTTTTATTAATTATTAATTTATTTTTCTTGTCAATTAAATTACTTGTTCAAACCTTTTAAAAACCCAAAATTCTACCTTTTCCATAGCTAATAATAAGTCATACCTCCTTGCAATTCCTTGAGAAGACGACCCGAGGTTTAAATACTCAGTTATCAATTTTATTGGGTTTGCTTAAGTGACAAACAAAACTTTTGTAAGGAAGGAATTTTTGTCGGTCTAGAAGCTATACTTACAACGGGAATTTATTTTTAGAAAATTCTAGATCGCGCGAGAGTTTCGCTCTTTTCAAAATGGCGCCATTGCCGAGAAATTGCAAACGTGTGCCTTATTATTGGTTATTGTAAATATTTACTTTTAAATTGATTTTTTCGAAAAAAAAATATATTCAGATTTTTATTTTAAAATTGTTTATCTTATCTTATCTTAGTTTTAAATTTCAAAAATCAAATTTTTTTTTCAAAAATCATATCTTTTTCAAAATCTTATCTTATCTTTTTTTTTTCAAAAATCATATCTTTTTCAAAATATTTTCTTTTTGTTAGTTTTTGTTTTTATTTTTCCTTACGACTATGAACTCTCACCCCTTTGGCTATGAGTCTGGTTACAATTATGTTGCAGGAAGAGGAGATTATAATGACAACTTGCATCAAGGATGGGACAATCAAAGATGGGCGGAGCCACAAGGACTTGATCAACCCTCATGGCAACAACCACCTCCAATGGACTATCAACAACCATTCTGTGATGCATATCAAGGCAATGGCTATGGTGAGCAACCTTTTGATTACCAACAACCACCACCATATGCCTCTGAACCCCCTCCTCAGCGTGACTTTGGACCACCATACTCACAAGCCCCTTTCCGCCATTCACCTCCATATGACCCTAACCCTCAACCACCATACCAACCACCTTATGAGCCATATGAACCATATATAGAACCACCCCAATTCCAACCCAATTACTCCCAAGAACCACCACCTCAATATTCACCATCTCCATATCCATCAATCCAAGAGCACTATGATCCTACTTATGATAGCCGAGCGCAACAAGAGTCAAAGGATCGTTTCAAGGAGATAATGGATCGACTCAACGCAACCATTCAACAACTGGGCCAAGCGATAAGCCAACTAGACTCCCGACATCTGGACACTCAAGGAACTCCCATGGCTTCATGTGGAGAATCTACTGAAGAACGCAGCATGAAGGAGAAGCTAGAAACTCCGGTGGACAATGAACAACATGACTTTGTATTGGAACAATTGGAGGAAGCCGTAATCGTTAAAGAGGAAGAAGTGGTCGAAGACTTAGGAGATGCGGAAACTCCATGGGAAAGCTCAGTCATAGAACCCCCTTCTAAGGAGTTTGAATTTGTTGTTGAGGAGGGTGTACAACCTCCAAGGCATACCCTGGTTGAAGACTTGGAAGAGGTTGATCAAGAGATGGAGATTCAAGAAAAAGAGGCACAACCTCCCATGCCCTTGGTGAGCAATGAAGAAGAGATTGGATTGGAAGAAAGCTACCAAGAGGAAGAGGTTGAAATTGAAGAAGCTTGCAAAGAGGTGGAAGATGTCAGAGAAGAGCACAAGGAAGTGGAGCTTGCAAGTTCATTAGAGACACCTCCCCCAAGGCCATTACCATCCAACACAACATTCAAGTGGGTAAAATTCTCATCCATGACCTTTACTTTCCCACTTGAATATGGGCTACTAGAGACGGATGGTCAACTTAGAGCTCTTTGTGGCATTAAGAGTAAAAGGAAGATGGTCAGTGGTAAGAATTGTCCTACAAGGTTCATTATGGTTAGAAGCTTTAAGTTTAAACGTAAAGGTTAGTGTAGAGCTCAATTGAATAGGTCTAGGAAGCTGTTTGGATGTCTTAGTGAGAATTTAAATTACGTACCACCCGGATGGAATCATGATGATCAACAAGAAGACGGGTGCAAAAGCAAGGTTTGGGACCCCGGAATTCAGTCTAGAAATCAACACTCTTGGGGCCTTGTCACTTGCTTCAACCTGCTTGAAGGCTTTCTGCGCCTAGTTTGGGATCCGGAGGCCATTGGAATTCCAAACATTGGTGGAGATTTTTGGATGAATACAAGCACAAGCCACCATAACAGGGAGCTCACCAAATGTCCAACTTATGGACTTTAACTAAAAGTGCTAGGTGGGAGACAACCCACCGTGGTATGATCGTTCCATTTTCAATCTTATTTAGTTTTGTTTGTTTTTGAGTTTTATTTTATTTTATTGAACCTGGAATTATTCATAACATCTGCATCAGCATCTGCATACTGCATTCTGCATTTTGCATAAAAAAAATGGCACGCGACGCGACAGCGTCGCCGACGCGTCCGCGTCATATGTGCGTTGGGAAAAAAACAAGATTGAATAGAGAGTCACGCGAAAGCGTGGCTGGAGGCGTGCCTTTGGCATAAATTTATCAACGCGACCGCGTCGTTGACGCGTCCGCGTCATGTGGGGAAAATGCCTCCCACGCGTCTGCATCACCCACGCGAACGCCTGGCCCTGTAAAATCGACGTAAACGGGTGTTTGGCAGCAAATTAGGCTGGAATGGGGCTGGAACGGTGCTAGAAGCACAAGCCTTACTACACGAATGCGTGCCCCACGCATCCGCGTCATTTTGCAAATATGGCCATCCACGCGATCACGTCACCCACGCGAACACGTCATCCCAGATTTTTGGCAAAAAAGCATTTAAACAGAGAGTTGTGCGTATGCAAGGTTGCTCTCGCGCTACTAGCACAACTCGAGTCACGCGTCCGCGTGTCCCACGCATCCGCGTCACCTGAACTTATCGCACACCACGCGACCGCGTCACCCACGCGTCCGCGTCGCCCGCGTCGCACAACTTATTCTGATCAGCGCCAATTATCTTATCTTTTCTTTTCTAATCCTAATTTTTTGCTATCTTGTCTTCTTTCTTCTTTCTTTCTTACTTCATCTTTTTAACTTCTCATCCCTCTTCACTTCCATTATATTTTATTTAATTTATTTGCATACTTTCATCCATTGCATTTTAATTTTGGGTATGTTTTTATTTTCTTTTCTAAAATTATTATTTTTTCGATGGTGTTAAAATTTTCTCATTCAACTGTTACATCTTTTTGAATTATTCTGGTGCTTCATGACTTGTTTTATTCTAATTGGGTATTATTATTCATAAGTCAATGCTAATTTTTATAATACTGATATTCCTTTTGCATTGATATTCACTTACACTATTTTGCATTACCCACACCCTCTTCCCCATTGTTGCAATTCTTGCACTATTGATATGCCGTATGCTTCTACTGTTTTCTCACTGCATGTTGTAACTACCATGTAATTGAGACCTTTACTATTTGGCATTACCAACCCATATTTTATTTATTTTTCTTATCTTTATTTCTGGGTTACTTTTCTCCCTTTTCCTCTTCTTTCAGGATGACCACCGAGGAAGGAAAAAGGAAGAACTTCTATATGGGGAGACAGGCAAGTCAATCTGCACAATCTATAGAGAAAGGCATTGATGATTGGACTTTTGATGGTTTAGAATTTCACAAATGAATTCTCGTTGCAAGTATAGTTCTTAAACCAAACAATAATCTTTTCATACAAAAGATTGTTTGTCACATGTAACAAACCCCTAAAATTTATAAACCGAAGTATTGGACCTCGGAACTCTAAACTAATCCTAATGAGTGTGAATGATTGGAATCCCCCTTGCTCTTCAATCCTTGGCTTTAAATAGCATCTTTGGCGCCAAAGTTGGTTGGGATTGGGCCCCACAACCCTTGAGAATTCGTTGGTCACGCGCGTACGCGTCCATGGGGTGATTCGCAGGTGCGCGCAAGTGCCAGGTGCGCGCGCGCGTCCATGGGCGAGTTCAACTTCTTTGACTTTTTATGATTTCTCCACTTTGCATGCTTTCCTCTTCACTCCTTTAATCCATTCCTAGCCTTTTCAATCTGAAATCACTAACAAACATATCAAGGCATCTAGTGGAATCAAATGGAGATTAAAACCATCAAATTAAGGGTCTAAAAGTATGTTTTCACATCTAAGCACAAATAAGGAGACAATCACAAAACCATACTATTTCATTGAATAAATGTGGGTAAAAGGTGATAAAATCTCTTAAAATCAATACAGGATAAACCGTCAAAACGGGGTTTATCAACCTCCCCACACTTAAACCAAGCATGTCCTCATGCTTAAACCAAGAATGAAGCAAAGGGCATGGCATTTATTTAATGGAAACTAATTAAATGCAATCTACCCATATGCAACTATCTAAATGAATGCAATTGCTTGGTCAAAATAAATCAATTCCCAAGAAGTATATATGCACAAGGGCTAAGGACTAGCAAGCCTAATCCACAATTGAATTGAGTTATTAAATATTTTTTACAAACTTGCATGAAAAGAGATGATCATAGGTGAAAACATGTAATTGAGCATCAAACCCTCACCAGTAGTGTTTGCACTCTATTCGCTCAAGTGTTTAGGGTCGATTCTCTCAATTCTCCCCTAATCATGCTTTCCAAGATTTGTTTTTCTTCTAACAATCGACATACATTTCATGCATGCATACAAGTATCATGAGGTCTTTTCTTTAGGTTGTAATGGGGTTAGGGTCAAGGCAGGATGCATATATGGTCAAGTGAGCTTGAAGTTTGAATCTTTGATAAGCTTAGACTTCCCACCTAACCTATGACATCCTATACAATTAAGTTCTAACCTAACTACCCATTCTTCACTTTTTCACATACTCATGCATTTTCTTTTTCATTTCGCAACACTTATGCATTGATTTTATTGGACCTTGCTTTGGGGCATTTTGTCCCCTTTTTATTATTTTTTTCTTCTTCTTTTTTTTTTCTTTTTCTATTTTTTTCTTTTCCATATTATTTTTCTTTTCTTTTTCTTTTGTTTTTTTTATTTTTTTTCTTTTTATATATAAGAACCTCAATGCATAAGGTTTTACATTTGATCAATACATGAGTATGTACCCAATTCCCAATATTTCCAATAACATTACAAAACTACCCTTTTATTCACCCAATGTCCCAAGGTTCCCACACTTGAATGATACTCACACACACTAGCCTAAGCTAATCAAAGATCCAAATTAAGGACATTTATTATTTTTCGCTTTAAGGCTAGTAATGTGCTAAATTAAAGAATAAGTGGGTTAAGCGTAGGCTCAAATTTGGCTAACAAAGGAAGATAAAAGGTAAGGCCATTTGGGTAAGTGAACTAATGAAATGATGACCTCAATCATATAAATGCATGAATACACAAAATAATGGGTATAAAGAATCAAACAAATCAAGGATTACAATCATAGAAAGAGAATAATGCACACAAGAAGGAAAAATAAATGGTTATAAGATGTAACCACCCCATTAGGCTCAAATCTCATTTGCTTGTGTTCTTAGCTCAAAAACATGATCCACAATATATATAATTCAAGCAAGTTCTATGAAAGGTTTTCACTCAAATCAATTGAGATACCCTATAGATAGAAATCTTGAAAAATTTCATTATTTGAAAAATTTCTTTATTTTGACAAAGCTTATTGTGTATACATATGCAAAAATAAGAAAATGAAAGTAAAAATCCTAAAAACCTAAAATGAAATGCAAAAGTGTTGGGATTAGAAATTTGTCACCCAAAATCGCCGACCGGTCGGACGACCTCCCCACACTTAAAAGTTTGCACCGTCCTCGGTGCACTCAAAGATGAGCAAGGGGGTACGGCGACTCTCCGGATTGCTATGTGTTCTT
>NC_029787.2:89445372-89448553 GCF_000816755.2 Arachis ipaensis | reverse complement strand
GGAATGAGGTAAATCACTAGAATGAGGTGAGTGAATTAGTGTGACATTAAGAAATATTAGGTGTGTGAATTCTAAATTACGCGGTTTAGAACACACATTTGTATAAAGAGCTATGTCACAAAAGAAGCATGCACTTCACTTATCCTAGTGTGCTTGAGATGCTTTAAGTGAACTTGTAAGGTAAAACAAGCATTACCGAAGCATAAAAGCATTCAAGCCAAACACATATGGATGCATATAATCATGAACACAATGCATTAAGGTAAATGCACAACATCATCCATCAAGAGGTTGCCTAATCGAGGGAAAAGGATCCAAATCACATGATGGCTAGCTACAACATGCAATTCAAAAGAGTTATAAGCTCAAAGACAATTCTCATCACTTGGTATTTTTCATAAGGTAAGCATGAAGAACTCAAAACCAAGTAACAAAATATAAACTCAATCATAGAATCCAACAAAGATTATCTAAAAACATTCATGCTAAAATAGCATTTAGGCAATAAGGGATATAGCAACGTATAGTAAACAAAGTCAATACTCCAACACTTATGATGAAAAGAGAGAAAATAAAATGAAAACTAAACTAAAACTAACTAATCAACTAACTAACTAACTAACGAACTAACTAACTAACTAACTAACAACCAACTAAAATAAATGGTTATCGATGGTGTTTGGAAGTGTTGGATGAGGGGTAGTAGGAGGGAAGAAGAAAGGAGAAGGAAAGAAATAGAAAGAGGAGAAGAAAAGAAGTGGATGGGAGAAAGGGTATCCACGCGAACGCGCACATGGCGCGGGCGCGCGGGTGGTGGAATAGAGAGAGAGGCGCGGACGCGTACTCTGCGCTCACGCGTAGATGGGGATGTGGGCATGGGCACGGACGCGTACCTTGCGCGTCTGCGTGGATGGCTAGCCAGGCCGGTGGCCTAATGTTGGCCCAGAGTTGGCACAACTCTCTGGTAAAAGTACCAAGAGTGCAGGTGGCCTAATCGACGCGCGCACGGCATGTGCGCTTGCGCGTGTATTGCAAATTCAGCATGATGGGCGCGTACGCGCCTGGTGCGCGGACGCGCGGATGGTGTTGGGCCGGGGGCTCAACATTCGCACAGTGAAGGCCTAACTCTCGGGTTTGCTAGCTGGGAGTGGAACTTCTGCATCTATGCATGCGCGCCATGTACGCGGACGCGTAAATGGTCGAAAATGCTTGAAGTGCGCGTACGCGCCATGTACGCGTGCGCGTGGATGGTGCTCTGTTTTTCAAAAAGTTTTTGCTATGTTTTTGCACCAATACAAGCATTCCAAACCTCCAAACAGCTACCAAAACACCCTAAAACCTTATTTAACATACTAAACTACCAATTAAACTCAACTATCTAAACAAAACATGAAATTAAACTAATTTTATCAATATGTACAAAAGAGAAAATGAAAGGATTTTACCATGGTGGGTTGTCTCCCACCTAGCACTTTTGTTTATTGTCCTTAAGTTGGACTTATAGGGAGCTCCTCATCAAGGTGGCTTGTGCTTGTATTCATCTTGGAACTCCCACCAATGCTTGGTTCTCCATTGTGCCCCAAGATTCTTCATGGATTGAGCCAAGTCTTGATGGAGTTCTTCACAAGCTTGGGGCTCCCAAAGTTGATCCTCTTCTTGTAATCCGGGATCCCACACTTTATTTTCACACCCGTCTTGAGGTTGATCATCATTATAAGTCCAATCGGGTGGTGAGTAAGGTGAATTCTCTATATAGTGGCCAACAATCCTCCTAAACCCATCTATTTGAGCACTACTCCAACCTTTATATCTCATGTTTGATGCATCAACCATAATGAGCCTTGATTTGCAACGCCAACTACAAAACATCTTTCGCTTACGCTTCATCCCACAAAGGATCCTAAGTTGACCATCCGTTTCAAGCAAGCCATACTCAAGTGGGACAATAAAGCTAATGGAAATGAATTTTACCCACTCAAGTGAAGGAGTAGATGGCCACCTAGGCAAAGATGCTTCCAAAGATCTTGACAAAGCATAACCAATCCCCGTTCTTCTATTTCTAGGGACTTCCACCTCTTCACAAGATTTCTCTAATTCAATCCTTTGTTCATTAATAATCAAACTATCTAAGCCTTTTCCCTTAATCAAACTATAATTGGGAGGGTGAAAGGAGTTTACCTCCACAACCTTTTCAAATGCACCGGGAGAAGGTTCTTCAAGTTCAAAGGATTCTCCACTACTAGGACTTGATGCTTGCTCTTTATTGCCATGGGAACTCAGTTCTTGCTCTATCCCATCCAAGTCTTCATATGGAATATGCCTTAGAAGGTGTGCACTTTCCTCCCTAGCATCAATTTCAATCATTTTGGAGGGATTTTCTTCAACTCTATGTTTCCATGGAAGCTCCGCATCTCCTAAGTCTTCTACCGCCATGGGAGGTTGTGGTGGAAAGTAGTATTCATCTTGTGGTTGGAAATTTTCATATATTGGAGGTGTTTCATCTTGGTAATAATGTGGAGGAGGTGGCTCTTGAAAATGTTGATGTTGGCGTGGTGGTGGCTCTATGTGTGGTTCATATTGCTCATATGGTTGTTGGTAGGATGGATATGGATTAGGGTCATATGAAGATGGTTGGTAAGAAGGGGCTTGTGAGTTATGTTGAGGGTATGGATCATAGGCATATGGTGGTGGTTCTTGAAAATCACAAGGTGAGTCACCATAGTCATTGGATTGGTATGCATCATAGAATGGCTCTTCTTCATAGTGCATTGGTGGAGGTTGTTGCCATGAAGATTGATCATATGCATATGGCTCCTTCCACCTTTGGTCATCCCATTCTTGATACACATCTTCATTATAGTCCTCATTTCCTACAACATGTTGATAACCAAACTCATAGCCAAGGTGAGAATTCATGATAGCAAGAGGAAAATGAAAACAAAATCAAATAAGAAGCAAGAAAATTAAATCCTAAAACTAGCAAGAGCTAACAAAAGCAAACATATTCACACTATTCACATATATACAATAACCAATAACATAACACCATTGCAATTCCCCGGCAACGGCGCCATTTTGATGATTGGACTTTTGATGGTTTAGAATTTCACAAATGAATTCTCGTTGCAAGTATAGTTCCTAAACCAAACAATAATCCTTTCATACAAAAGATTGTTTGTCA